>NC_067168.1:39349032-39649032 GCF_903995435.1 Acomys russatus | reverse complement strand
TAACTCCAGCAATCTACTAATATTCTGGATCCTTCTTATTCTCTGGTTCCTTCTGTCTTCACCTGTGTCTAGCATGTTCTCTTATCCCACTTCTCTCTGTAAAGTTCACCTTGTAAAACTGCCTCCCCTCCTCTCTGCATTACCCCTTAAGTAGCTTCCCTTTCCTCTCTCTTCTCATGAGAGTTGGGCATATTATATTCTGTCAAATCTTTCTCTGGTTTGTCACTTTTTCTGCCACTCAATTAAACATCACCTTCAAACATAGGTGCTTCCTTCTACAAACTAACTTTGTCTTCATTGTTTGGGATTAAAGGCATGTCTCACCACACCTATACCCAAGCTTTTCTTTACCTGAAACTTGCTCTATCTGCGGCTGACCTTGAACTCAGATCTGCTTGCCTCAGTCTCCTGGATCAAAGGGTGTTTGTAGTGCAGCCGAATCATACAGACCTAGATTCCATCTCTTGCCGGAACAGCCATGCTCTAAATTAAAATTTCTCTCTAGTTCTTCTTACACTATGAGGAAGAATTCAACTAGTCCTTTTTACAAACTGAAGTTGCTTGCTTTTGGGATACTTGCTGTTAATTTCTCTCCCCCCAAAATTACTGCAAACTCTCTGCCAATCCTCACTGATTACCCATAACAAGGTGATTTCAGCATTAGTATAAGGCACTATAATCTGCTGGATCTGTTCCTGCTAATGGATCAAGTCTTATTCTTCTTTTCAGAATCAATTCAGAAACATTCAGATCTCTTGGGACTGGAGTTACCAACAGTTGTTAGTCATCATGTGGGTGCTGGGAACTGAAAATGTGTCCTTTGGAGGAGCATCCAGATCTTAACCACTGAACCATATCTGCAGCCCTTTACTTTGCTCTTTAATTGGCCTTTGAAGGACAAGTGGGAGAGCCCAGTTTATTAGTGCTACCAGGGTAAAAATTAGCATATGCAAAACAGTACAAAATAAGAGTTTGACTAGGCATTTTCTTTCACTGTGAGAATGTCTGTCTAGCATGTTCATGGCTTTGGGTTCATTCCCAATAGGAGATGCAGTTCATATTGAATATGGCAAACTAATGTTACCAGGAGAATAATTGAAATAATGTAAGTCTAATAAATGGAATGAGTAAATAAATCTGGACTGAGGATACAGCTAAGTGGGCAAAAAACCAAAAAACCAAAAACACAAAAAACACCTGCCACCAAGTCTGACCTGAGTTTGGTCCCAGGACCCAGAGTAGAAGGAGAGAACCAATCCCCTATAGTTCTGTCACCTCCTCAAGCATGTTGTGGTATATATACATCTTAGTCAGAAGTTTGTTGTTTTCTGGAGAGGGAGTATCTTAAAAAGATTTTAAAAAAATGTATACAGGCGTTTTGCCTGCTTGTATGTCTATCTTGTATGTGCAGTGTTTGCACAAGCCACAAGAGGGTGTCAGATCCTCTGGTACTGGAGTTAGACTCCTGTGAGCCACCGTGTGGATGCTAGGAATTGAACCCAGGTCCTCTAGAAAAGCAGCAAGTGCTCTTAACCATTGAGCCATCTCTCCAGCCAGCCCATGTACTCAGCTGTTCATTGGGTTCTCCGGCTTGCTCACCAGTCAATCTACTGACTGAGCCATCTTCCCAGCTCTTTGTGCGTGTATGTATCTGTGGTTTTCTTTTTCTTTATTTTAGACAGGCTCTCAAGTAAACCAGGTTGATTTCAACTTGTACATAGCTGAGGGTCAACTTAAACTCCTGATCCTATTGCCTTCACTTTAAAAAATTATTTATTTTTATTTTTTTCACCTTACATCATGATTGTAGCCTCCTCCTCCATCTCCTCCTGGTTCCAACCTCCCTCCCTCTTCCGCCCTCCCCTGCCCTAGTCCTCAGAAAAGGAGAGCCCTCCTCACCTACCATCTGACCCCCGCCTATCAAGTCTCATCTGGACTGCCTGCACCCTCTTCCCCTGTGGCCTGGCCAGGCTGCCCTGCCTGGGGAGTGGTAGCATTTCAGATGTGTGCCACTATACCTGGCTCATCTGCTCTTTTCCATGCTAACCAAGGACACAGTGTGGCCATTTACCACTACAGAACAGTATTACCTTTCCTCCAGCTTCTAGGGACATTTCCTTTAGCTTTCCTTAACTTCCACACTGAGAGCTCCACCATCTCTAGTTTCTACTAGTAGTCTCTATAGTGACTTTTAGACTTGAGGGGGCAGCCTCTTTGAGGTCTTCCAGTTTCTTCCACTTGATACCAAAGCCTTAGACCTTCTAGTATTTGTTATGGTGAAACCCTACTCCAGGTAGTAGAGTCCGTTGCTCTTATTTGAAATTATGTGACAAATCTAAAACGGAGTGTCTTTAGTCAGCCACATGCTGTGTTCCTGGGCCACCCACCTGCCTGTCTGTAGGACAAGCTTTCTTCCTCAATCATTTCTACCTCATTCTCAGAGGCAGGCTTTTCCCAATGTGTCTGGAGCTCACCAGTTAGGTTAGGCTGGTTGGCTAGTGAGCCTCCCTGCTGTTGCTATTTCCAATGTGCACCACATCTAGTTTTTCTGTGGATTTTGGGGGTTGAACTCAGACTTGAAATGTTTGTATTCCAAGCACTTAACTGAGAAACCCTTCCATCCCCAGGCTTTGTGAGCATCAGGTCTCACTGTGTAGCCTGGACGTTGCTATATAAAGCAGGCTGGTTTCAAACTCAAAGAGATTGGCCTACTTTTTATTGTTGGTCACCTGTTTGCTTGTTTGTTTATTTTAGTGTGTTGTGTGTTTTGAAACAAGATTTTGCTGTGTAGCCCTGGTTGATCTGGAACTTACTATGCATCAAGTTGGCCTGGAACTTACAGTAATCTGCCTCAGCCTACCAAGTGCTGAAGGCACGTGTGTGTGTGTGTGTGTGTGTGTGTGTGAGATCATATCTGGCTGGTTCTTTTCTTTTTAGCCACTTTAATAGAAAGTCTGCAATCAGCGAGTGAAAAGCTTGGTTTGGTGTTACTTGGTGGCCCAGTTGAGGCCCTGGGCAGTGAAATGAGCAGGGTATGAATTAAGGCAGCAGTCAGGGTGCTCGGAAGTCCGGCTGCTCTGCTACCTGCATGCATGGTCACTCTCGTCAACCATGGTAAGCTGTCTTGGTTTCCCCACACATAGTGACGCATAGAGGTCTGGTTATGATGTTTAAGTCTGAATTCTCCATCTCCTCTGCACCCGTAACCATGCAGAACCCAAACCGTCAGGTTTTTAAGACCAGCCAGCCATTGCAGAAGGTGAGTCTGTTTTTCTTGTTACTGGACTACTGCTGACCTGGAGTAAAACTCAATGTAAGGAAATTCTCTGGCCTCTCGAGCTTTTTGTTTGTTTTACATCTTTCTTTCTTTCTGTGGACTCTGGAGCTGACAGTCATAGTTTGGATTAAAACCCACCCTTTTGGAGCAGGGAATGTTAGTGCTGTTTGCCTGACACATACACGAAGCTCTGCATTTGATCCAGCAGCTCAAGGTCAGCTATACAGTAAGTTTGAGGCCACCTATGCTATAAGACCCGGTCTTTAAAACAGAAAACAAAAGCCTTCATACAACCCCAACCCCAACAATAGTAACAAAACCCAACAAGAAAAAAAATCCAGTTAATTCAGTTAATTCAGTTAATTACATTATTCAGTTAATTACATTAACTGAAAAACCTGCTCATCACAAAAGGGACACCACTCCCTAGGAAGGAGATCCCGAACTGTGCTGGAGAAAGGAAGCAGAAGATGAAGTGTGTATGCATTCATTCACAGCTCTCTGCTTTTGACTGTGAGTGGACTGTGACAAGTCCTCTGCTACATGATGGACTATAAACTCAAATAGATGTCCCTAAGCTGCTTTTGTCAAGTATTTTTTTCTTCTTTTCGGTTTTTCGAGACAATGTCTCTCTGTGTAGCCTTGGCCGTCCTGGACTCGCTTTGTAGACCAGGCTGGCCGTGAACTCACAGCGATCCGCCTGCCTCTGCTTCCCCGAGTGCTGGGATTAAACGCATGTGCCATCACGCCCGGCTTTTTGTCAAGTATTTTTACTTCTTCTTCTTCTTCTTCTTCTTCTTCTTCTTCTTCTTCTTCTTCTTCTTCTTCTTCTTCTTCTTCTTCCTCCTCCTCCTCCTCCTCCTCCTCCTCCTCCTCCTCCTCTTCTTCCTCCTCCCTTCTTCTTCCTCTTTTTTGTTTTTTTGAGACAGGGTCCTTGTGTATCCTTGGCTGTCCTGGACTCACTCTGTAGACCAGGCTGGCCTCAAATGCACAGCAATCTACCTGCTGCTGCCTGAGTGCTGGGATTAAACCTGGGATCATGCTGTTATGCTGGGCTAATTCATTTATTTTTCAATATGAGTGTTTTGCCTGCATGTATATAAATATACCATGTGCATATTTGGTGCCTAAGGAGGCCAAAGAAGAACGCATCAAATCCCCTGGAGCTGAAGTTGCAGATGGTGTGAAATGCCATGTGGGTGCTGGGAACTGAACCCTAGAGCAGCTGGCGCTCTTAACTGCTGAGCCACCTCCAGCTCCCCACCTCCCTTTCAGAATATATCCATCAGAACATCAAAAAAGGAAACTAAGACAGCTGGAAGCAGTTATTTGGTAGGTTGTCTGTGAGCTGTATTAAAAACTGACCCCCGCCCAAAGCCACCCAGTGAGAAGTGATCTCACCACTCTTTTAGTATTAGTGAAAGAACCAAAAAGCCACCTCTTAGAAGATACACTTGAGCACTTTCTTTCCTTTCTTTCTTTTCTTTTTTTTTTAGAGACAAGGTCTCTCTGTGTTAGCCTTGGCTGTCCTGGAGTCACTTTGTACACCAGGCTGGCCTCGAAATCACAGAGGCCTGCCTCTGCCTCCTGAGTGCTGGGATTACAGGAGTGTGCCACCACGCCTGGCTCACTTGAGCACTTTCACCTGGACGGTTTCTGCAGAGGACCTTTCCATAGTCACACTACAGCTCAGAGAGAAAGAAAACAACAAGCCCAGAAGACACCTGTAAGATTTTGAAACCCAAAAGAACTAATCATGCTTCAAAACTTGAAAGTAAAGTATACTTAAGAATATGTGTGCTGTGTAGAAAGGGTCTAGCTATTGCTCAGGCTGGTCTCCCAACCCCAGGATTCAAGCTCCCCCCCCACCCCCCTCCCGCTTTCCAGGAGCTGACATGACTGTGGGTGTGGTGTGTGACACTAATGAAACTTCTTCCAGTTAGTCCACAGCAGTGCAATAAATGTATGGTGTAGTAGTTTGGGGGAGAAAATCAAACAAAGAAAATATTTTAAATTATGTGTTGTTTGTATGTATAGTCACACGCGTGGGTGCATGCAGGAAGAGAGCATTGGGTCCTCTGGTACTGAAGTCACAGAGTGGTTGTCAACTATCTAGAAGTGGATGCTGGGAAGTGAACTCTCAGGTCCTTTGGAAGAGTGTGATGGCTATCTTGGTTGTCAACCTGACTTCACCTGGGATTAGCTAAAACCCTAAGAGGGGCATGCTGGTAGAAACTTAAGATAATTTTGTTCGACATTTATTTAATGTATTATACATGTACAACTTATTTGAAAAGGTGAAAAAAACTGTTATAACTTGTTTAGGATGGTCAGAGATAGAAATTGGTAGTTGGTCACTTATAAATCTTAACTAGATAGTAAATTACTTAATTATGGAATAAGCTTTATTTAGTTTTTTTGTATATGTTTTCAAAGGGATAGACAGATGAGGGACAGAATAGACAGATGGTCTTCAAACACTTCAGAGATCCACAGAAAATGGCATTTAATAATAAAGGGCTTTTATGACAGAGAGACACATCCATTCCGTTCCTGGCAGCACCTCTAGTCTAATTATGCGGGCATCAAGAAACGATAGTGGCAGAGCCTGATACTGAGAAATTGGCTGCCCAGCCTTGAAGAGATTAGGTGGGCCAGTCCTTCAGGATTCCTGCTTCAGAGCAGTCTGTGAGATGCTTTGGAATGGCTAGCTGAAGGCGGGATGCATCTATGATGGAGAGAAATTTGTGACAGTCCAGAAGCAGTCTGTCAGATGCCTTGGGCTGGCTGGCTGAAGGACTGCATGCCCTGACGATGGAGAGGAACTTGTGATTGTCCAGACAGTCAGCTCTCTGTCCTGTCAATACTTTTGGAAGTTGCTTGCCTGCACTTCCTTCATATTAGATAGTTTTTCCTTCTGGGGTCTCTGATGGGGTCGAAGACTAGATAGCCATAGTATTAATATAATTTTAGTGAAAAAAAAAAACTTTAGGATACCCTATGAGCATATGCAGGGGGAGGAAGTCCCCCTCAGTCCGTCATAGGGGAGGGGAGTAAGGGGAAAATGGGAGGGAAGGAGGGAGGAATGGGAGAATACAAGGGAGGGGATAACCATTGAGATGTAATATGAATAAATTAATAAAATTAAATTAAAAAGAACTTTAGACATTAGGATAAGAATCAGTAGCATAGGATAGATAGTGTAATAATTTCTTAAAAATTGTTAACTACAAATGGACTGGTCCTTGTAAATGTGACTTAATGGATAATTCTTATCATGATTTTGTTGTATATAGTTTATTTAATAGAAAGGGGGAGATGGAGAGATAAATGTTTTTTGTTTAGATTACAAGTGGGGGATGAGAAAAAGATTTGTGAGAGAGCAGGTGATGTTTATCCCCTTAGAAGTCGAACCACCATGTGGGGAAGATTGGTTATTAACCAGCTGAAAAAACATCCTTGAACAAATTCTGAGAGGAGGTATAAATGTGAGCCCAAAACATGAGGTCTTTGAGGGGAGTGGGTCTGTTTAGAAGCATGAGAAGTAGGGGTTGTTCCCTCAGCTTTGGTGGTTAAGTGGCATAAGTGAAGGGGAATCTGTTTGGGGGAACAACCCAGGGGGAGGCTGGCAGTTTGTAGCCCTCATGGGAGGGCCTTTGGAGACTTGGGATAGTTTTAGCTGTTCATCGCTCCACTTTGAGACGCTCTTAGAGAGAACCGCTTGAGGTAAGGCTTCGGGTCTCTGGGCCTCCGTGCTCCTGCTGAGGTTCTAGGTTCTGGTTACTCCAGGTTCCAGCAGAAGAAATCCTGATTACACCAAGAGAATCGCTCCTTGGAACCGATATCCTTATAGTTTTGTTATTGTATTCTTTAATCTTCTTTTCCTATTGTTTAGGTTAGTCGGGTTATAAGTGAGGTAGTCTTGGTTAATAAGTTCATAATAAAATATATTTGTTAAGAAAATTGAGCTTACAGGGGCACATCCCTGAGAGAAGTTTGATTTTTCTAAAGACCCATTTCTGATCTGGATCTTTTGAGGTGGGAAGACACTCCTTCTGATAGAAGCATATAAAACAACATGGAAGAGCTGGGTGTGATGCTGCATGGCTTTAATCCCAGCACTTGGGAGGCAGAGACAGGCAGATAGCTGTGAGTTCGAGGCCAGCCTGATCTATAAAGCGAGTCCGGGACAGGTAAGGCTAACACAGAGAGACTCTGTCTCGAAAAACCAAAAGGAAAGCTTGCTTTTGCCTCACTAGTAAGTCCATAGCTTCACTCAGAGCCTACTTCTTCAGGGTTCCTATGTACTAAAGGCCAGCTAAGATGTCCAGCTCCATGGACTGGACAACTACTGGTTCTTGGACCTTCCATTAATTGGCGACCACTGTTGGGCTAGTTGAACCACAAGCTTATAAGTCATACCACTGAATCCCTTTCTATATATATGGGAGAGGTTCATTCTGGAAGTTGTTGTTATAGAGAACCCTGACTAACAAAAAGGGCAGGCACTCTCAACTGCGGAGCCATTCCTTCAGCTAAAGACATTCATCAGGAGCTTTGTATGGCCATCTTTAACAGCTATGTCTAAGTATGTTTCTGACATGACTGGGACTGGGGACTGATCTCAGGGCCCTGTGCAAATGAGGCAAGGGATCTGCTATAGACCCACATCCAATGCTAAAACTATACAATTTTCGCGGTTTTTCCTTCTTTCTGTATTTTTGTTTTTATTTTTTGGGGAGACAGGGTTTCTCTCAGGTATCCCTGGCTGCCTTGGAATTAACTCTGTACACCAGCCTGGCCTCAGCTCAAGAGCTCCATCTGCCTCGTTTCCCGAGTGCTGGATTAAAGGTTTGTGACACCACTGCCATTGTGTGTGTTAGCTTTCATTTGGAAACCATGAACACTGCTTTTCTTTTATGCAGCTCATTCATTTCTTTAGTGCCTACTGTTAGATCCAGGGCTAGATCTAAGTTTCTATTCAGTTCAAATATTATTTTAAAGTAAGGTCAGAAATTAAATCAATATACTGATCAAAATGATTATGAAATACATTAATGAACACTGAATACCAAACTCTAATGAGCAGATTGCAATGTTCGAGCAGTAGGACACACATGTACTTACATATATTGGACTGCGGTTGTTATTCATGATCTTTGCAACTGAAATGCAGTACAAAATTCAAGAGAATATAACTGGTCCAAGACCTTTCATGTTTGTAGAAGAGCCCATACCTCTTATTACAGTGAGACAGAAAAAGCTGAGCCACACTATTAAGGTTTTCAAGTAATGTTATGTACAGTTTTATTGCCAGTATATGCACAACAGTAAGCATAGAACTATAAATACACAATATCATGAACAGTAGAAAACGCAAATGTTACAGGTGGGGAGAGATATGGAGCACTATCTTCTCTTGCTGCTAGAACAGAACGAAAACAAAGGAAAACAAAAGCCTATGGCACCCACCCATCCAGCTCGCTCAGCTTGCGCTCTTTACATACATTTCTACATTTTCTCAGTTGAACCAAGTATAGATAACTCTGTAGCAACAGCAAACTGTTTCCCAAATAGCCATTTGTTTTCCAGTCATATTCACCTTATGTTAGGGTTAAAAAAAAAAAAAAAAAAAAAAAAAAAAGTCAAAATGAGAAATCAACAGTATCCTGGTTCCAAATTATCTAATTTGGCCTTTCACCCAAACTGGTAATATTTGAAAGTTGGCTGCACATGAAAATAATAGCTTTAACAGATGTGATCTTAAAATAATCTTAAAAGGTAACAAAACATCACCACTGAAGTAGTTTTCCAAGACGCTACAGGCAAGCGGGTCAGTGAAAGTGTGAGCCCTGGAGAGGTAGAGAGTGTGAGCCCATTGTACAAGAGCCTCGGCACCATCTTCTCTCTCGTCAGGATCAGCGTTTTCATACAACAATTTCATGGTCAAAGGAAACCAGGCTCCACCATTCAACAAAAAGGTGCTGGTTGACTCCCATGTCAATAATTAGTTTATCAAATGAGAAACAGAAAACAGTCAAAGACACACATGCACTTGATTTTTCATCTGTTTCCGTTATCAAGTCTATTCATAGGTGAATTTGATATTAATAAATATAACAAAAAGCATCATTCACAACAAAGATAAACCGAAAGGCTCTGCAACAAAACCTCCCATTGTAATAATTTCCATGGAAACCTAGGCAGGTGATTTGGTGCAGCTTTCTTACAGGGTCAGAGAAGGGGCACGGCTTTAAATAAAGGTGGCAAGATCAAGAACCAACAGACATTATCAGTCTTACAGAACTGGCCGATTCTATGACATTTCTCTTTGAGGTCATCCCAAAGAAGTCGCAGCTAATGACAGTTACCACTGCCACATCAACAGTCTGGCTGGAGTCCCAAGGAGCCCTGCTTTGTCTCACATTATTGTCAATATTTCTAAGCATAGGACATGATACAGAACAAAACTCAAAAGTAGCAGTAAAAATATTCTTCTGCAGTTGAATGAAGGCAAAAAAAAGTTTAGACTGTTAAACCTTTAAAGCTTGACGCATTCCTGTTTAACCAGCATTTTAAAAAAATTTATACAATCATAACACTGGCAAAGGTTAATGGGAAGACAAAAAAGTACAAACATGTGAAATGGTGAATTAGATTAAAAAATTACTTTGTACTGATCAACTGATGTTAATACTGCTTTTCCTGAACTTGGAATAACTATCATAAAGTTACATGCAGACTGAGGACACCCCTCTGTTACAGAAAATACAAAACGAAACAAAACAAAAAGCTAGAACTGGGAAACCATAGCTGAGTCCCAAAGCTGTACTGGAGAGTTTCCTTGAGGAGGGCAAGCAGTTGTCCTTTCAGAGACCTGCGAGGCTCCATCTGCAGTACTAATTCTGTCCGGGAACATCAGTAGTGGGATCAGCTCCTGCAGAGCCCGTCTGTGCACGTTTGATGTAAAGGTTCAGCAGCTTCATCTGTGGGTCAAAGCCACCGCAGCACTTGAATAAACTGCTTTAACTATAATAATATGCTTATTAAGAAATCATATACATACATGTATGAAATCTGAAAGAGATACATTTGGAGACAGCGTCTCATGTAGCCGTGTTGTCCTCAAATTTGCTATGTTCCTGATGATGTCCTACCCTCTTGGCTCCATGCTCAGTGTATGTGATACTTGGGTCTGAACCCAGGGCTTTGAGCCCTGGACTCACTCTGTAGACCAGGCTGGCCTAGAACTCACAGAGATGTGCCTGCCTCTGCTTTCTGCTGGGATTAAAGGCATGTGCCTACCCGAGTAGCCGACAGTAGTTTTATTTAATAAAACATCTTGACAAACGGTAATGTGAGACTCCCAAACAAAATGCTCCAGGGGCTTTGGTTTGGAGACTTAGTCTTATGTTAAGAGGTGGAGGCAGCAATGTGTGCTCAACCACAAAAGGCTGATGGGCATATAGTGAATCAAAGAGAGCAGCTTATAGAGAGGAATTGTAAAGCCTAGTGCCTGCTTACACCAGTGAAGAAAATGTGGGTGGTGTGACAGATACAGAAGATAACTGGGGGGCTACCTTGAAAAGTGTGGCAAGATTGAACCACAGAGCAGGAAAAGGAGAGAATTTGCTTTTCTGAATTCTGATCATGAGACAGTTGGTAAAAATTCTGCTCATAAATACTAATGGGTACAAATAGTAAGTGCAAAGGGCCTTTCTAAGGAAGAGAGGTGGTCTGCCAGATCACAAAGAGACCATGGCGATGGATCTGGGTACTCTGTGGGTTGTGGAGGACATTTTAGAGGTGAGAGATGCTTTTGGCCATGGTGGAAATTAAGTGGGGCAGGAAGCTACAGCAGTGGAGGTGTCACAGCAGCACAGTGTTATGGGAGAGGTGACGGTGGCCACTATGGCAGTGGTCCAGGAATAAAGGTGGCTATGGTAAATAATGGACAGAGTATGAAAGCCAGCATAGACCTTACCATGAAGTTCTGGTTGCTACAGTTATGGTGGTGGTGGAAACTCTAATCAGTCTCGAAAATATAATGGCCAACAGCCACTAAATTATGGACCATGATGGGGGCAGTGTTGGTGGAGGACACTCTGGCAATCTCTATGGTGGTGGATATGGTAGCAGAAGGCTTAAAGAAAAGGAAATTTCAGTTGGGTGTCGTGGTGCCTGCCTTTAATCCTAGCACTTGGGAGGCAGAGACAGGTGGATTGCTGTGAGTTTGAGGACAGCCTGGTCTACAAAAGCAAGTCCAGGACAGCCAGGACTGTTACAGAGAAACCCTGTCTTGAAAAACCTTAAAAAAAAAAAAAAAAGAAAGAAAGGAAATTTCTTGGACAGAGAGATGCTCTCCAGGGCAGGTGGCTTTGCGATAGTCCTCCCACACAGGAGATAAGTTATAAAGATCTGTCACAGAAGCAGCCACGGGCCATTATCAGCAGCACTACAGTAGCAGCAGGAGGCCCTTCTGCAGGGGTGCCACAACCTCAGGTGCACAATACAGCTACTGACCCATAAGGTTCAAAATCCCCAAGGGAAAGCTCTCTTTCCTTGTCCTTGTGTGCGGCACACTGACTGCCGGCACTCAGAGGCAGAAGTAGACAGAGCTCTGAGTTCCAGGCCAGCTATAGTTACATGGTGAGACTCTGTCTCAGAAACAAAATGAACCAAAAAGTTAAGAAACTTAAAAACAAACAAACAAAGCAAAAGATTCTTGTTTAGACTCTGAGGTGCTAGGATGACAGTGCCACAAGGTATGACAATCAAAATTTCAGGGGAATTTCTAAAAACTTCAAATGTTGCATATTTTGGGAGATATAAAGTAATTTGTGAATAGCTACAACTATTTGTCCTTAACTGAACAGTCTGGGAGGGGATGTCAGCTGTCACACCCCTCGCAGTTGTCTCCCAACCATGCACAGCTCTGCTGCTGTCAGTGACTATAGCACAGACCTTAGGAGCAGAAAGGTAGCAGGCAGCTGGAGAAAGGAAGGCAGGAGCTGAGTAACACATGGAATGCACAGAGAGAAGTACGCTTCCGGAGTGTGTCAGGGCTGCTCCTTTGAGCTCAGGGCTACTTACTTTACTGCCAGTGAGTTGACTGAGATGTGGCTTTAGTTCATCGCCAATTACCGCATGAACAGCTACCAGGCAGAAGACACAGGCTTTCCGGACACTGCTTTCTGAATTATCGTAACCCTGCGGGGAGAGGTAATGTTAAGAAGGCTACCTTGAAGGACAGAAGAGAGCGCTACCACGAACCCTCACCTTTCCACCCTGTAGCTATGCAATGATGCAGCTTCCCTCCACCCACCCCACGCGCTGCCAGCTGCCCGTGCTCTTATCCTCCTCGTTCTCTGGAAGCTGCAGGTCTCATCTGCCCATTCCTGATTCACTGGGCAAACATCTCCAGAGACCCTTCTCAGCAGTAGCTCTGGAGCAGTGAAGACCTCCTTACCATCTCGTGAGAACCCATCAGATGCTGTGGTCTGGCAGTCAAGGCCTCCCTGTAACCCAGGCCTACATGCTTCACACATGCCTTTCTCTTTAAACTACATAAAATAAATACATCTTCTCAAGTAAGTCCAGTCTAGATAATGTCATTCCCTTATGCTTGGATACACCCTTTATTCTCTCCCAGAGTCCACAGAAATCCTATTCATAAGTACTCAATCAATTATCTGTATATAAACACTTTACCAAGCAAAGAGTCCATCTTTACTAAAGTCATGATATTATCTTTCTTTTCTTTTCTTTTTTTCTTTTTTCTTTTTTTGGTTTTTCAAGACAGGGTTTCTCTGTGTAGCTTTGGCTGTCCTAGACTCGCTTTGTAGGCCAGGCTACCCTCAAACTCACAGCAATCTGCCTGCCTCTGCCTCCTGAGTTTGGGATTAAAGGCCTGTGCCACCACGCCTAGCTGATATTATCTTTCTAAAATGACCACAAAACATGTAAATATCAGACAATATCCTTTTAAAGGAAAACCTTCATAATAAAAGGCCTAACTAAGCCGGGTGTGGTGGCGCATGCCTTTAATCCCAACCGAGACAGGCAGATCTCTGTGAGTTCTAGGACAGCCTGGTCTACAAAGAGAGTTCCAGGATAACCAGGGCTACACAGAGAAACCCTGTCTTGAAAAACCAAAACAGCATAATTACTCAATTTTATTATTTTATATAATTATGAATTAACTTTTATCCATTTAGTTCAATCCTAATTTCACTGCTCTATAGTATTGTAAATTTAGGTTTGTTTTCTGTGCTGTGAATGAACCTAGGGCCACTAAGCTGCACACCCAAGCCTAAGCACTCTAAATTTAATTCTTCCTACCACCTCTCCCCTGTTGATTTTCCAACTCAGACACTCAAAAACTACTGTATTTGACATTCAAATACTGAAGGGCTTGCTATGTGACCAGGATAGGCCAGGGTAACAATGCTCAGTGTCCAGTGAGATAAACTAAGCCTTCCAGAAGAGTTACTGGAGTCCCACGTCAAGAGAGAGCTGGGTGGGAAACGATACTCAGAAAGCACTTTGAAGTCAGATGGGAGGCTAAAGGAGGGGGAAAGCTAGCTGGGACTATGGAGTGGGTGGGAGGGTGGGAGTGGAGCTCAGCTGGTAGTGTGCTTGGCTACGTCACACAAGGCCTTGTGTTGGATCCCCAGCACTGCAAAACACAGGTGTGCTGACACTTGACTTTAACCTCAGCAATGCAAAGGAAAGAGGATCACAAGTTTAAAGTTACCATAAACTATATAGCAAATTCAAGGCCAGTCTGGGCTATGTGAAATTCAATCTAAAAAAAGTAAGGACAAGGTGCTGGAGAGATGGCTCAGTGCTTAAGAGCACTGGAAAAGGACCCAGGTTCAGTTGCCAGCACCCACATTGGCGGATTTGATGCCCTCTTTTGGCTTCTGCAGGCACTGCATGCATGGTACATATACATACAGGCAAAAAACTACCCATACACATAAAATAAAAATAAATACAATGTCAAAAATTTTAGAAAAGTACAAAGGGCACCAAGGCTGAGAGCACCAGACAGAGACGTCCATGCCTTCACAGTGAGACAGCCTAGCACTTCGCAGGCATGAGGTACACTCACTCACTTAAGGGGAGCACAGAGTAGGAGAGCTGCTGTGGTGCTGCAGGACTTTAATCCCAGGTGCAGGGAGGCGGAAGCAGGCAGATCTCTGAGTTCCTGGCCAGCCTGCTCACACCCTGAGTTCTAGGTCAGCCAGAGATATATGGTAAGACCCTGTTCTAAAAGTCAAAACAAAAGCACAGGAAGTAGAAGGGTGCAGAGCAGGGCCAGCTGGGGACCTGAACGAGACAAGGGTTCATTCTGGCTGAGGGAACCTGTGAAGGAACTAAAGAGAAGGCGTGGCGTCAGAACTATACTTGGGAGGTCTCTCTCTGACACCAGCTTAATCTGGTTTGCACTAGCTTCCTGCTGCTGTGTAACAGATGCTGTGAGCCTCAAACTCCCTTTGCTAAGTCCTTGGCATGGCAGCCTGTTTTCAGTTCACTTTGTCACCTCCATTTCCTGCCCGTGTATGTGTAATCCATGTTGCCTCTCCCATTTTTGGGCACCCATGGCAGCAGTTGGGGAGCACTGGAAAAGATCCAAGGCTGCTTCACCTCCAACATACTAACTTGTCATATTTGCAAACAGCACTCATAAAAGGTACATTAAGGAGAACCCGCCATCTTTGGGGCCACTATTCAAACTACTTTACCGCCTTTCTGTTTCCCCTTTAGATTTAAAAATAATTTTGGGGGCCTGCACAAACTGATGCACCAAGGACAAAGCACGCAGGGTACCTGGACCACCTGTTCACATGTAGCTGATGGACAGCTCATGCTCCGTGTGTGTGGGAGGGGGACTGCCTCTGATATGAACTCTGGTGCTGGAGATTTGCTCACTGCCTCTTGCCAGGGTGGCCTTGGTGGGCACACGGAGGAAGGGGATGCAGGGTGCTCTGATGAGACCTGATAGACTGTGACCAAACAGAGGTTCCCCCACTGGGGGCATAGGGGGCAATGGGGTGGAAAAGGGAGGGAGAGGATAACAATTGGGATGCAATAGGAATACAGTATAATAAAAAGTTTGTAAATTACTTTTATTTTGTCTACGGCTATTCTGTCTGTCTGTATAACGCCGCATGCACGCATGACCAGTAGAAAGTGAAGAGGGCACTGTGTCCTCTGGAGGTGGTGTTAAGAGATGGTTTTGAGTGCTAGAGTACAACCAGGTCCTCGTAACTGTGGAGCCATCCTCCAGCATTCACAAAGTAGCTAGAAACACACTATGTATGTGCTGAGCTTTGTACCAAAGCACACGGAGCCCTGCACAAACAAAGTAAGCAATGAAGCTCAGGGCAAACACAAAAATAAAATGCTATAAATGCAGAGGAATAAGTTACCCATCCTCTTTAAAAAGGGCTCTCTCTAGATACCATGTAATAGTGTTCCATCCCTAAAATTATATTGTAGAGTATTTACAAAGTTTTATAGTATGTGGCTATGTTGCAAAATATGATCCCATTTTTGCTAAAGTGTTTATATGCCTAGGCGGAGAGACAAAGTCACAGTCACAATACATCTGTGACTGTTACTCAGTATAACCACTTTTAAGAAAGATGTGGCAACAGATTTATGCTTCTAGATGTACATCAGTAAGTACTGTAATAGTTACAGTGATGAAAAGAAAGGAAAAATGCAGAATCTAACCATTCAGAAATAAATGGATGGATAAACAAATGCTATTTCTGAATGATGGAATAAAAACCTGACATTATGAAATGAATAAACTCACAAAACATTAAATAAGAACAAATATTTATGGTTTTCACATAAATGAAACCGCTACAATAAAGTTCAGAGACCACAGAATAGTGGCTAATGAGGCCTGGGCGGGAGGTCAGGAGAGATGAATCTTATTGCTCAGTGGGTACCACATGCTAGTCTAGAACGTAAGAACGTCCTGGCGGTGGAGAGCAGCACTGGTTATGTGACACTACAAATGTATTTAACAGCACCGACCTACACTTCAGAGATCACTGCGTAGCACCTTTTATGTTATGTATTTTGTACCACACCTGAACCCACCCATCTATACCCACAATGCACCGTCTTTGTCTTGACCACTACAGACTTGACTGTGCTGATATGCTGTGTGAACCAGTATAAAATAACCAAAGCCCATATGCATCCTGGCTTACCCCTCCAAGTTCACAGAGGCTTACCTGTATGAGGCCTGGCATGATCTCTGGTAAGAGCACATTAAGGGTGTCCTTGGATACTCTCTCTATCACTTTTGTTTGCATTTTGATTGCAGCCAGATTAATTGGGTAGTCAGCAGTTTGGATGATTGGACAAAGTACTTTAATGCACTGCTCAGGACTAATTGAAGTAGCCAACACGGAGGCAGCTTCCTCAGCAGACCTCACCACCTAAAAGAAAGGGAAAGCCAGCCAGGAAAATACTATAAATCCCAAGGACAGATTTCATTAAGCTTTAATATGACTTCATACTTTGGATTTGCACTAAAAATATTGTAGTAAACAGATGAATACTAGAAAGGAGGTAAGTTCAGACTAGCAATATTCAGAAGCTGTCAACATTGGGCTCCACTTCGTTATTCTCCCTTTCCAGTTCTTTTACTGTTGGAAAAAGTAATTTCATGATATTTTTTAAAGATTTATTTATCTATTATGTATACAGTTTTTAAAGATTCATTTATCTATTATGCATACATCTGCAGGCCAGAAGAGGGCATCAGATCACATATAGATGGTTGTGAGCCACCATGTGGTTGCTGGGAATTGAACCCAGGACCTCTGGAAGAGCAGTCAGTGCTCTTAACCTCTGAGCCATCTCTCCAGCCCTGTAATTTCATGATTTTAAGCATTCATTTATTTTGCTTTACTGCAGGCCATGGTGATGTAGTGGTGCAGGCGCTCCTTCATGCAGGGTAGTAAAGGTGAGCAGGTCCACCGTGCTTTGTAGGGAGAAAATGTCACAAATGTGAAGTAAGGAAAGGGGCTCCCACAGCTCTTAGGAAGGCCGTTTGCATTACCTTACTAAGTAAACCTGTAACAGAGACACAGCTCCTGTAGGTGCCTCACACTTACAAATGATAGTTTGCTATCTTGGTACTAAAACAGCAAACTCTTATTGCTATGTGGAATGCAGGCTGGTGAATTCTGGTTAGAAAACAAAAGCAAAATGGACAAAGTGAAATTGGATGAATTGCTATGAACCTATTTTATGGGGGATGGACTTGGTACATGTATCACATGTGATGGAGCATAGTGGGTGTGTGTAGGCCAGAGCTGGTGCCACTACTCAGAAGCCACTCATCCTATTCAAAAATAAAAATTTAAATTATATTGCTCTGTGTGCACATGCGTACGTGCATATGCCTGGGTGTGTATGGAAGTCAGAGGACATCTTGCAAGAGTTGGTTCTTTCCTTCCACCGTGTGAGTCAAACTCATGTCATTAGCCTTGGCAATAAGCGCCTTCATCTTGCCAGCTCCTAAGTTCTTTCTTCAGAAAGAATCTCTTATTAGCACGAAATCTGCCAATTCAGCTAGGTTGGTTCCTCAGCCAGCCTTGGGGATCTGCTTGTCTCCACTGACCCATCCTGGATTAGACTCACACCAGCACACCCACCTTTTTTTTTTTCTGTGGGTGCTGGGAATTAAACTCAGGTTCTCATCCCTGTGCAATAAATACTCTACTAACTGACTTATAATCAAGCATTATATCAAGTATCAAGTATTTACGAAGGAAATGATTAAACTTGGGCACAGTCAACTGGAAATACTCCCTCACACCTGCAATCTTAGTGCTTAGAAGATTGAGGTGGGGTGGGGGTGTTGCTTTGAGTTTGCAGTCAACTAGACTACATAGTGATTTTCATGCAAAACCAAGGTACACAGTAAGATGGTTCAATGGGTAGAGTGACCTGCCACACAAGCCTGGCAACCTGAGTTCAATTCCCAGAAGACAAGTAAAGGTGGAAGGAAAGAACTGGCCATATGGTCACACACATAAAGCATGTGCACATACACAATAAATAAAACTAAGCCTTCACCCTGCAAAGCAGAGCACTCTCTGGGAAGTGCTTACACGGCTCACGCGATACATCATGATGGTGCAACACTAACTGAGCTTGCTGGTCACTCACCTCTTTATGAGGATCTTTATGTGCTTCCAATGTTTTCATGACAGTCAGCTCTGCATAGTTTTTGAATCTTGCTGGCTGATGCCTTAAGATTTCTTTTAAAACTTTTAATGCCAAAGCCCTGATGGTAGGCTAAGAAGAAACATTTAATTAGTTTTAATATCTTTGATGGCATAACATCTTTCCAAACTTTTAATTTCTATAACCATTTTAAGATTAGGAGGAGCTGGGAAGGGGGTGGTGGTGCACACCTTTAGACCTACCACTCGGAAGGCAGAGGCAGGCAGATCTCTTGAGTTTAAGGCCAGCCTGGTCTACAAAGCAAGTTCCAGGGCAGCCAAGGCTACACAGAGAAACCCTGTCTCAAAACAAATAGACTGGGAGGAGGGACACTGTATAAAGAATGCACTACACAATTTATCATCTGTAGTTGAAAACTCTTTAATCATTCTTACTTTGGTTATTGTATTTGAAAGACAGGGCGGGTGGTCCCAAAGTTGTAATCTTTCTGCCTCCAACTCAGAAGGTGGAGAAGAAGAGAGAAACCCATGCCTTTTTTTTGCTGTTGTTGTTGTTGTTGTTTTTTTTTTTTTTAAGACAGGGCTTTCCTGTGTAGCCCTGGCTGTCCTCGAACTCAGAGACGCACCCCGCCCCCACCACCTCTGCCTCTCAAGTGCTTTTTATGCTAAACTTCAGAAAAGTACAGGCTCTGCAAACAACTGCCTGGCTCTTGGTTTTAGACAGGGTCTCACCCTTTCACCCAAGCTGGTCTTGAACCTGCAGTGATTCTTCTGCCTCAGGCTTCTTTTTTTTTTTTTTTTCCCAAGACAGTGTCTCTCTGTATAGCCTTGGCTGTCCCAGACTCGCTTTGTAGACCAGGCTGGCCTCGAACTCACAGCAATCCACCTGCCTCTGCCTCCCGAGTGCTGGGATTAAAGGCGTGCGCCACCATGCCCAGCTCTGCCTCAGGCTTCTAAGTGCTCAGCTTTTTAAAATTTTGTTTTTTAATTAAAAAAAAAATTTTTTTTTATTAATTTACTCTTGTTACATCTCAATGTTTATCCCATCCCCTAAGTGCTCAGCTTTATTACTTTTAAATAAGAAAATAAATAACATCTTGACTTTGAGGGCACATTTTTTTTAATTGAAAACATTGAAATATGTGTAACAAGTCTTTTTTCTTTAATAATTTATTTATTTTTATTTTATGTACATTGGTGCTTTGTCTGCATGTATGTCTGTGTGAGGGTTTAAACTGTTACAGACAGTTGTGAACTGCTATGTGGGTGCTGGGCCTCGAACCTAGGCCCTCTGGAAGAGCAGTCAGTGCTTTTGACTGCTGAGCTATCTTTTCAGTCCAGGAAATATGTGTAACAAGTAATTGTTACTTTTCTGTGGGAATCAGCTTGCTATACTTCCTTTTTTTGTTTTTTGTTTTTTCAAGGCAATGTTTCTCTGTGTAGCCTTGGCTGTCCTAGGCTTGCTTTGTAGACCAGGTTGGCCTCAAACTCACAGTGATCCCCCTGCCTCTGTCTCCCTAGTGCTGAGATTAAAGGCGTGCATCACCACGCCCAGCTACTATACTTTCTTTTAACTACTGGAACCTTTAAAAAATTTTTAAACAAAAAAATTCCTCAAAAGAAACAGAACTTTAGAGTAAAAGTTATACCCAGAGAACAGCAGCAGGACTGTCAGTGCCTCATCAATTCCCACATGTTTCCTAGATGATCAGCTACATAACGAGCAGGAGTTGGAAAGCCCTGGGTGCAATTCCCAACCCTCCAGGCCCCTAAGCCAAACAAGAACAAATACATACATACTCAGACAGGACAGAAAATACTTTATATAGACTGCGATTTACCTCTTTATCTCCAAGGGTTTCAAGCAATAACAGTAATATTGTTTTGAAGTGTTCATCCCAAACACTGGAAGATTCTTCCTGGGTTAGCTTCATGAGTTCATAGAGGGCAATTTTTCTTTCTTCTATACGTTCGTTATGGTTGGACAGCTCCTTCAGCAACTCTGCAACTAGGTCAGAATGGTCTAAGGAGAGATCTGCAAAGGATTTAGTATGAATTTTGTGACTATAGAAGCTGACTATTACGCACAGAGCTGACTACTTCAGAACACAATGAAATAGCCAGTCAACATTGGTTGCAAAAGAGAAAAAACAAACACTAATTTTCAGTTGTTATCCCTTAATCACCAATGTGCTTTAGTAATTTTCAACTACAAAAAAAGCCCCTGAGAGAGCAGTGTAAGGAAGCTCAGGTGCCCATCAGCCGACCTCAGAAGTGTGTCACTGTTACAGCCTCTCCCCGCTCCTTCTACAGTATCTCCCTGCCATGTTGATCAGTGCGCCCTTCCTGCCAGGAGACTGTGTGTCTGGACACTGTGCTTTTAGTGACTTACGTGGTTACGACTGGTCACTGCACACTTCTCTAGAACTCCTTCAGCAGCGGCTGACACATTCATTGGCTGCTACTGAAGCAATTATTTTAGCAGTTAAACATGCCCATTATCTAGTCTTATCATTCCTTCCACGGACCCCAATCCCTTAGCAGAGAATATCGCCATCAACTAGAGCTATTTTCTTTGTCCTGAAATTTGTGTTTGTTGGCTTTTTTTTTTTTTAAAGACAGGGTTTCTCTGTGTAGCCTTGGCTGTCCTGTGTAGACTAGGCTGGCCTCTGCCTGTTGAAAATAGGTATTTTAAACACAAACACACACTCTTTCAACTCATTACATAGATCAGGCGGCCTTGAATTCAAAAGATCCATCTGCCTCAACCTCATGAGTGTTGAAATTAAAGGTATGCACTATCATGCCCAGCCAATATAATTTTCTTTATGTTTTAGAGTCATGTTGAGACCAATTATTATCAAAGAGGAACTGGGTTTTAGTTCCAATTTTTATGTCTGTCTGTCTGTCTGTCTCTTTCTGTATGCCACATATGTACAAGTGCCTTCAGAGGCCAGAATAAGGCATCAGATTCCCTGGAGCTGGAGTTACAGGTAATTGTGAGTTAGGAGCCAAACTTGGGTCCTCAGCTACAGCAGTAAGTCCTCCTTACAGTTGAATTGTGTCTCTAGTCTTACCAAAGTGTTTTGACTTGTTTTTGCCTTCCTTTAAATACTTAGAGACAGAATCTTAACAGGCATGTGTCACTGTGCCTAGTTCATGTCTTTTCTTTCTTTCTTTCTTTTTTTTTTTTTTTTTTAAAGATTTCTTTATTTATTATGTATACAATATCCTGCCTGCAAAGCAGAAGAGGACACAAGATCTCATTGTAGGTGGTTGTGAGCCACCATGTGGTTGCTGGGAATTGAACTCATGACCTTTGGAAGAGCAGTCGGTGCTCTTAACCTCTGAGCCATCTTTCCAGCCCTAGTTCATGTCTTTCCAAAAAAGCATTTATTGTGTGTGCACGCGCTGTGAGTGTGCACCACAGCGTATGTGAGTGTAAGTCAGAGGACAACTTGCAGCAGTCAGTTTTCTCCTTCTAGTCTGAGGGTTCCAAGGATTGAACTTAGGCTGTCAGACTTCGTGGTGAATGCCTTTACCTGCTAAGCTTTCTATCTGGCACTGAGAGGGAGATTTTTAAGTTTACCACAGAAGGTCAAATAGCGCTGGAACTGTTTTTCCTTTAAAAAAATTATTCATATGTCTAAGGGTTTTAACTGAGTGTGTGCAAGTGTACCATGTGCATGCTTGGTGCTCACAAAAGTCAGAAGATGGTATCAGATCCTCCGGAATTGGAGTTATGAACCACCAGGTGGGGGCTAGGTACTGAACTCAGGCCCTCTCCAAGAGTAGCAGGTACTCTTAGCTTTCTCTAGCTAAGAGCTGGAAATCTCTAATGAAAGTAATGTGGACTCATAGGAGTAAAAGGCTGGGGCTGGAGACTGGCTGCTCTTCCAGAGGACCCAAGCTCAATTCCCAGCACCCACATAGCAGCTCACAACTGTCTGTAACTCCAATTCCAGGGGATCTGGTACCATCATACAGACATACATGCAGGGAAAACACCAATGCACATAAAACAATCATTAAAACAAACAAACAAACAGACCCTAATTCCAGGGGCTGGAGAGATGGCTCTATGGTTAAGAACACAAGCTGCTTTTCCAAAGGACCCAGGTTCAATTCCCAGCAACCACACGGCAGCTCACAACTGTCTGTAATTCCAGTTCCAAGGGATCTAATGCCCTCAACAAATGCACACAAAGCAAAATTAAATAAATTATATTTTTTAAAAATCTAATTGACAAGGAAACATTTGTGGTAAGATACTTTTCATGTATCTTAGCTGTGTCTTATTGCTTGCTGTGATCAAAAGGGGAGAGTGTACAATCAAAACTGCCTTTTTCCAGAGGCAACAGTGAATACTTACTTAAGAGAACAGTAACTACTTCACCAGGCTATGCAGATTAGTCACTGTCAGACCTTTAGACCCAAGGCAATTTTACTTCATGTGAACAGTAAATAATATGCTCTGATAGCAGGCCCTGGAATGAACCTTTATTAATAAAAGAGATCATGATTTTACACTAAAAGGGTTACTATAAAGAATGGGTCATTTCATGAGAAAAAAAATCTCTTGTCATTCTAGTATAAAAGTTTGTCTAGATGGGCTGGAGAGATGGCTCGGAGGTTAAGAGCACTGGCTGCTCTTCCAAAGGTCCTAAGTTCAATTCCCAGAAACCACATGGTGGCTCACAAACATCTGTTGCCCTCTTCTGGCATGCAGGTGGAAGACTACATAATAAATAAGTCTTAAAAAAAAAAAAAAAAAACTTTTAAAAGTTTGTCTAGAATAACCTAAATTCATATGCCACAATTGGTTGAGTTGTTCCTGGGAGGATAGTAGTTATCTTAATTTTTGAGGGTGAGGTCAAGTTGACCACCCAGGTTCTCACTAGAAACATAAAAACTACGAAAACAGTATAAACAAGCACCTACAGGTTAGGCAAATATACCCTGTCAATTTGAGGAGATTTGGAATCACCATGAAAACATACATCTGGGTCCAGGGAAGTTAGGCGAGGAGGGAAGACCCACCCTGGATGCGGGCAGAGCCATCCACGGGCTGGAGTTCCAGACTGAACAAAAGGAGAAGGGCGCTAAACACTGGACTCACTGTTTCCTTGCCGTGGCCGCCACTCGAGCACGGCCCTCGCTCTCACTACCCTCATTTTATAGTCACGATGCTCTGTGTTTTGAAACTGTAAGCCTTCCTTATGGAGTTTTGTTAGGCATTTTGTCCCATTCACAAGTAACAATACACATTCACACTCCCAAATCCTTACATTTTAAAGAGTTCCAATAAAAGAGCAAAGACATCCACTTGTTTCACTGATTACCAGTCCCCCAAAATACAAGTGATAGCACTGTGACCCAGACCGTACCGTCAGGAAACTGATCAGCGTCATCATCAAACATGGCTTCCTTGAGGGCAGACTTGTTGAAGGGACTGATGCTATCTGAGTAGTTGTATGGGTTATAGTCACGAGAGCGTGGAGAGGAGTGAAGTGGCATTGAGTGGAGCAAGGATGCTTTATTATCAAGAGCTGTCTGGCTGGAGTCAGTGGCATCACCTCCTGCTCTTGGATCTGAGCTCCCAGGACCACCACACATCTATTGATAGGAAGAGAAAGGCAGAGCAAGTCAGCTCATTTCTAAATACCTTCTTCACAATCTAAAAAGATGTTTCTTGATGGATAGAGAGATGACTTAACAGTTAAGAGTGTTTCCTGCTCTTGCAGAGAGCCAGAGTTTAGTTCCCAGCCCCTAAACTAGGTAACTTACAACCCCCTATAACCCTAGTTCCAGGAGATTCAATGCCCTCTGTAGGAACGCACACAGGGAATAGATTCAAGCACATATACATGAATAAAATAAAACTAATCTTAAAAACAAAACAAATGACATTTCCCTAGTGATCAAGGGGCTATTTAACAACAGGGGCTTGTGAGATGGCTCAGCAGTTAAGAGCACTGTCTGTTCTTCCAGAGGTCCTGAGTTCAATTCCCAGAAACCACATGGTGGCTCACAACTATCTGTAATTCCGGCTCCAGCGGGATCTGACACCCAGTTCTGGCCTCTGCAAGTACATAGGCTTATATGTAGGCAAAACACCCATTAAATTAATTAAAACGAAAAAGAAAAAGCTAAAAACACAAAGGTAACAATAATTTAAAAAGAAACTAATTACAAACAATATGGGTTATAACATGTACTCAAATGTATTGTACAAATATATAACCCAATATATATTCAAAATGAAAAAGCTTAAAGAAACCACAGCTGAGAGGAAAATAAGCCATCACAAATGCTATCCTTGTCAATGGTTCAACCAAATAACACATACACTGAGATTATCAACAGCTTCTGCATGCCAAAGATACAAAGACTTTCATTAGGAAAACACAGTTGAGGATGTATCTCAGTACTAAGAGGGCTTGCCCAGCAAATTCAAGCTCTGAGCTGAATCTTAGTAATGAAAACAATAACAACAAAAACCCTCTTTAAATTTAGCACACTAACCCCTCACCACCTGGAGGCAGTCTGGAGAGCTGACCCCTATGTCAAGAGAGCATGTGAGCTGGCCCTGACCCTCACCAGCTGCAGCACTCAGGAGAGCAGGCTCTGCATCTCACTTGGGCAGCACACTAGTCAGTGGGTACAGGTGAGTCAGACCTGAGGGGCAAGAGCAAGGGGGAGATGGCCCTGTCACTCACTTGCTGTGAGGTGGCCCTCACCTCTCACTACAGTGGGGAGAGCTGGCCCTAAAGGCACAAGAGTGGGGGAATTAGCCATGCTCCTCGCTGGGGCAACACAGTGGAGCTGGCCCTAATGGCAAAGGCACTGTGAGCCAGCCACACCTACAGGGTGTGAGAGCTGGAGAGCTGATCCAGCCCTTTGCAGGCTGCAGCACTGAGGAGAGTGGGCCCCATGCCTTGACTGGACAGCACAGAGGAGCTAGCTCTGAAGGTGTGGATGCAGGTGAGCCAGCCCCAAGGACACGACAGCAGCCGAGTTGACCCTGCCACTTGCTGGTAGCAGAATCAGGTGGTCTAGCCAGAGCAATGCAGGAGAGCTTGCCCTGAGGGTGCAGATAAGGGAGAACTGGAGTGCTGGCTAGCTCAGCTAGCACCCAGGCTCAGATCCATGGCCCACTCCAAAACCTCTATCATCTGCAAACGGTTGGGATGCATGAGAGGGCCAGTCCTGCTGATCCAAAGCTGCAGGATCTTCAAGACAGAGGGCAACAACAGGATAACTGGGAGGAAGCCTGGTGAGGATCCAATATTAATGCTATCACAGAAGCCAGAGATCTCAAACAAAACCAAACCAATGATTCATTACAATGGCTATTTGCAAGTGAAGCTGTGTAGACAGCAGAATACACTGCGGGACACACTGACATACTACAGCTTCCATGACGAGATGTTTTCTATGCTTTGTTTGTGTGTTCTTTGGAGGGTGTTGCAAGGGTGAAGGGAAGATATGAGGGGATGAAGAGATGAGCAGAACTGGGTGCAGTATGTGAAACTCACAAAGAATCAATAAGAAGTTTTTTAAAATTGGCATACTATATTATCTTTGAATAATGAACTACCTTAATAACATCTTGCAGGTTTTATTTCCATGCCTTTTCCCCCCCAAAGAACAAGTTTAAAGGCCAGTATTATTTTTTGAAGGATGTTAATAGAGTTGGGATACATTAACACCCTTGCCCAAATGCCAATATTAATACAAATACTGTCATCAAAAGTATTATCAGCAGAAGGACCCTGGCCATGAGCATCTATGGGGCAACTGTACACCATGCTGGCTGCCAAGAACTCTACACACAGCCTTCATCCTTTATCCAGTCTGTGCACACCCAGTCTAAGCCAAGCTTTGTTCTTGGCACCACTTGAAGCAAAACAAAAACAATAAGCCTGGGTATCATTTATGCAGTGATATTTAGTAATGTGCTGTAGCTACCACATGCAGCTTTAGGATAGGGAACCTCAGACCTGGGTGGTAAGATCTTCTGACAACCATTTTCACGGTGCAGGGAAAACTGAGTGGAAGAGTGGACAGGTGGAGAGCCCACTGGAGAGGTGCAGCTGAGGATAGCGAGCAATGATGTCAACAGGAACGACGGGATGACTTACTTTAAGAGAAGTCTAAAAGCTAAGGAGCTGCTGACGTACCATAGCAGAGGAAAGCAGTTAAATAATAGTGTTCACATGTCAAAAACGTAGGTTATAGCAATGGAGACCACTATGACTACAATTAATATGAGGAAAATATAAATTTCCATTATGAGACTCATAGATAAGAAGCAAAGAAACATAGCCTAGTATGCTCAAAGCCCAGGCAAATATTAATTCATGTGCTGTGTCTATAGTCCACTCCTTTATTTCTATCTGTTTATTTTTTCTAATATAATGCTTTAACTGTTGGTAAATTAACATAATGCACCCCATCACACCCACTTCCCAGTCCTCTGAGGTGCACCTCAACCCTTTGTGACCTCCTCTGAGAAAAGAAGAAGAAAAAGAAAAAGAAGAAGAAGAAGAAGAAGAAGAAGAAGAAGAAGAAGAAGAAGCAGCAGCAGCAGCAGCAGCAGAGGAAGAAGCAGAGGAAGAGGAGGAGGAGGAGGAAGAGGAAGAAGCAGCAGCAGCAGCAGCAGCTGCTATAGCTGGGTGGTGGTGGTGTACGCCTTTAATCCCAGCACTTGGGAGGCAGAGTCAGGTGGATCTCCGTGAGTTCGAGGCCAGCCTAGACTACAGAGCAAGTTCTAAGACAGCCAGAGCTGTTACACAGAGAGACCCTGTCTTGGGGGGGGGGGGGAGAAGAGGAGGAGGAAGAACAGAAAAAAAAGAAGAAAAATAATCCATTTTGTGTTGTTCATATACGCACTAGAGCATGGTCAAACTTCCAGAGGCCAGCCCCTTAAAAAAAAAAAATCTGAGTCTTGGAGCTGGAGAGATGGGTCAGTGGTTAAGAGCACTGCCTGCTCTTCCAAAGGACCTGGGTTCAATTCCCAGAACCCACGTGACAGCTCACAACTGTCTGTACAAGATCTGACATCCTCATACCAATGCACACAAATTAAAATTAAATAAAATACTTAAAAAAAAAAATCTGAGTTCTAGCCGGGCATGGTGGCACACGCCTTTAATCCAAGCACTCTAGAAGTGGATCTCTGTGAGTCCCAGGCCAACCAAGTCTACAGAGAGAAATCCTGTCACAAAAAACCAAAAAACCTGTGTCCTGCATCTGTGTCCCTGCTCAGTCAAGGGTGGTACAGATACCTGTGGTCTGCATTCCTTTCTCTCTCTCTCCCCCCCCCCCCCCCACCTCTCTTTTGGTTTTTCGAGACAGGGTTTCTCTGTGTAGCTTTGGCTATCCTGGAGTTGGTTTGTAGACCAGGACCTCAAACTCACAGAAATCTGCTTGCCTCTGACTCTGGAGTGCTGGGATTAAAGGTGTGCACCACCACAGCCGGCTCCCCCCTCCCCTCCTTTTTTTCTTTTCCTTTGAGATAGGGTTTCTCAATGTTAGCCTTGGCTGTCCTGGACTCACTTTGTAGACCAGGCTGGCCTTGAACTCATAGCAATCTGCCTGCCTCTGCCTCCCGAGTGCTGGGATTAAAAGCGTGTGCACCATGCCCGGCTCCCCTTATTTCTTAATGCTCCAACTACAACAGTTTTCTTCCCAATCCTCAACTACATATGCTGTTGGTAGCTGTTGCTGAACTGGTTAATCAGTTTACAGCATTCTCCTCTATGTTTGTGGCTCTAAGTCTTAGCAGTACAAATGTCATTTGACAGAGTCTTCATTCCCTGATCCCACAGTCTAAAACACACATTTCACTTACCTCAATGCATACTCTAAACGAAAACCATACAGTAGACATGTCTAGTTAAGAATCTAAAAAAGACTATAGGGTATATCTCTCTTACAGATCTAACACCTGAAACTCACTAATAGTAAACACTTCAAGAGTGACTAGCTTACACACACACACACACACACACACACACACACACACACACACACACACAGAGAAACACACTTTGATAGACACCAAAGCAGCCTGCAATGTAATAACATTCCTAAAGGATTTGGTGTACTAGGCATGGTGGTAACAGATGGTAAGAACATGCAAACACTTACTGCATCACCGTCTTCTTTTTTGGGGTCCCTCCTCAGTGGCTCGCTCATATCTTCTTGGCTTCTGAAACTAAAATTCTGGATCGCCTCAGTGACTCCTCTAAGGGAGCTGTAAATGTCTTCAGAGTTCATGTTCTCTGTGTCGTAATCAAATGCACTGTGAAAAAGATGGCACTGATTTTACTTATTTCATTTTTTGTTTCACTGTATTTTTGTATTTATGTGTATGACTGTTCTGCCAGCATGTATGTTTGTGTACCATGTGTGTACAGAGCCCCTGGGAGGTCAGAAGACAGCATCAGATACCTAGAACTAGAATTAAGAGGTGGCTGTGAGCTGTCATGTAGGAGCTGGGCTCCAATCCCAGGTCCTCTGTCAGCAAGTGTTCTTGACCACAGAGCATCTCTATTTGTTGATTTCTATTTCTATATTTATTTATTTTTGAGGGTCTCATTCGATAGCCCAGGCAATCCTCCTTCAAAGTGCTAGAATTTGAAGTGTAAGCTGCCATAGTTGGCCAGGCATTTTTGGTTACAGCAGGATGCACATCCCTGGTGGTACACACAGGCAATGCCAGAACTAGGGAAGTAGGAGGAGCATCAGGGGTTCACGGCGTCCTCTACTACACAGCAGGTCACGGCCAGCCTGATCTAAACTGACCCTGTTTACATCATTTGAGGATGCTTTATAGGATATTTATAAAGATAAAAATTAACTATTTTTGACACAAGAACTCACTCTGTAACCCAAACAGGGCTAGAACTCACTCTGTAGCCAAGCCAGGCCTCAAACTCAAGAGTCTCTTGCCTTCACCTCCAGAGTTCTGAAGTTACAGGCAAATGTTACTATAGCCAGCTAACACTGCATTTATTTATTCTTAACAATCTTTTGTTTTGTTTTGTTTTGATTGTTTGTTTTTGAGACAAGGTCCACGGGGTCTCTCTGTGTAGTCCTGGCTGTCTTGGAACTCACTACGTGCACCAGGCTGGCCTTGAACTCACAAAGATTCTCTTACTTCTGCTTCCTGAGTAGGGATTAAAAAGCACGCACACCATGTCTGGTCTAAAATTTACATTTCGGGTGTGTGTGTGTGCGCTTAGGTTAAAAGACAACTTTTGGAAATTGAGTCTTTCCTTCCACCATGTGGATCATGGAACCCAAACTCAGGTCATCAGACGCTTTGCAGTATGAACTTTTAACCACTGAGCCATCTTGCCAACACAGCTTACACTTTAAACATTTTTGTTGTAATAGTTGTTTTTATTTTTGCTTTTGTTTTTTTTGAGACAGGGTTTCTCTGTGTAGCCTTGGCTGTCCTGGAACTCACTCTGTAGACCAGGCTGGCCTCAAACTCACAGAAATCCTCCTGCTTCCGCCTCCCGAGTGCTGGGATTAACGGTGTGCACCACCATGCCCGGGGAACTTTAAACATTTTAAAATAAATATCCTTATAACATGTGAACATTATATAAAATTCAAGTTTCAGTATGCATAAATACAATTTTACTAGAGCATTGCCATGACCATGTATGCTGGGGCTATGTGTGACTGATTTAGTAGTATAACAGCAGAACTGAGTAAAGGTCACAGACCATTTGGTTTAGAAGCCTAAAATATTTGCCATTTGGCCCTTTATAGAGAGCTTTCCAGTCCTTGTAATTAACAAGAAGTAGCAGCATTAATTGAAGAAGACACAGATGTAATTGCTGATGAACACAGTAGTCTAGCACTCAGGAAGTAGAGGCAGGGGAGCAGGGGTCTACACTGCCAGGTGGAGGCCAGCCTGAGTAGGGCACGTCCTAGCATCACCGAGAGCAGCCCTTGGTAGAGAAAAAGGAGCCGTGTGCTCTACCTACTTATAGGTGCTGCCTATTATTTTCAAAATATAAAACAACAACAACAACAAAAAAAAAGACAGGGAAAATTTGAAATAAAAAAAGATGCTAGAGGGGGCTGGAGAGATGGCTCAGAGGTTAAGAGCACTGTCTGTTCTTCCAGAGGTCCTGAGTTCAATTCCCAGCAACCACATGGTGGCTCACGACCATCTATAATGTGATCTAATGTGCACTGTATACATAATAAATAAATAAATCTTTAAAAAAAAAAACAGATGCTAGAGTACATGTTGGGGTACCACAGTATGCATGTGGAGGCCAGAGGAAAACTCCGTGGAGTCAGTTCTCCCCCTTCACTCTTCATGGTGACCTAGGGATTGAGGTAAGGCAGTCATGCTCTTCCAACAAGAGCACTTATCTCCTAGGTCATCTCACTGGTAAGGCAAAACATTTTGAACCCTGAACATGAACGTTAATGACATGAATTCTATAATCAAACTCTAAATTCAACTAAGGCTAGAATTTACACAGCAAAAATGTCACAGATTTTATAACACATACGGCAGGTGGTAAGTTTTGATACATTTTGCCTTCCTAAACTTTGATGCTTTTTTCTGAAACTCTGATGTAGCACCCTATAGATTTTAATGGATAATCTGATGAAGCAAGCCATGATGTATGACCAATAACACAACTCAGGCCAGTAATTGTAACAAAAGATATTGTAAGAATCATTTAACAAAAGGCCAGTGAAAGAAGGGTCATGGTGGCTACTGACTAATGCATGAAGAACTTAAGCTGGGGCTGGCAAGATGGCCTACTGGGTGAAGGTGCTCGCTTGCTGAGCAAGCCTGGCCACCTTGTGCTGGATCCCTGGAACCCACAGTGGAAGAAGGAAATCAAATCCTGAAGGTTGTCTCCTGACTGCCATATTTATTTCTTGACAGACAGACAGACAGACAGACAGACAGACACACACACACACACACACACACTTGAAAAAGAGAAAAAAGGAGAATTTATCCTTAAATATATCCATGCTTGAACTATGTATGTGAAAATTTCACCTCTTACCTTACATTCAGAAGCAATAGCTCAGTCACACTTTTTCTTATGAGTATGTATAAGACCATTACATATTCATGATATATCCAACTCTTCTCCATTATTTTCTTTATGTTTTGTCCATAAGCTTAAGTCCCTTCTGACCTGTTGCATGTCTCAACGTGCAATCTAATAGCATAACTGATATTGCCATTTACAGTAAATGGTGTAATAGAAAAGACAGGCACAATTTACAGTTTGAGAAATGTAACAGCACTGATTGTTAATTATTTTGCTCCCTGGGATCTGCTTGCTGTCCCTTATGAGCAGACCATCACATACCCCACATGTTGCTGTATAACCTTGCCTCCAAATAATCCCTGTTTGACCACATGTCTACACACCTGGGCAAGGCAGATGAGGTAGGCGTGGCCAAGGACTGTGGGTGTGGAGGACAGAAGGATCATAGGAAGGAGAGAGAGAGAGGTACTAGAGGAGGAGAAGGAAGAGGCTGCCATAGTTAGCGTGGAGAGAACCATGTGGCCAGGAGGAATTTACTCTGATGCAATGTTGGAGAGAAGCAGCCCAGATGAAAAGCATAAGCAAGTATTTATGAAATTGTGGATGGGGAGTAGCCCAGACAGGAATGATTGAATGGCTTGGGCTGTGGGGCTGGGAGGTAATGAGGTAGCTTAGGCGGTTTACATCTGCCCAGCCCCAGGGCAAATAAGGCGTATTTAAAATGCTATTAGGTGTTTGCGTCTTTTACTGATATGATAGCATGCTAATAATAACCACCATAACAACTGTAGGCTTTAATAATAAACTTTAGCGCTGGGCGTGATGGTGCAAGGCTTTAATCCCAGCACTCAGGAGGCAGAGGCAGAGGCAGGAGGATCGCTGTGAGACAGGGTTTCTTTGTGTAGCCTTGGCTGTCCTAGACTCACTTTGTAGTCCAGGCTGGCCTCGAACTCACAGTGATCCGCTTGTCTCTGACTCCCAAGTGCTGGGATTAAAGGCGTGTGCCACCACGCCTGGCTACAAACAAACATTTGGTAGCAATTTTATTTCCTATGACAGAGAAATGTAACTACACTCTTTAAAAAACAAAAAAACAATACCTTTTCACCCAATATATCACCATTTAAAGGGTTAGTTTTTTCCGGACACTTAAAGTTGTTTGAACAGCTCAGTTTCTAAGGCATTGCAAGTGAAATGGAAGTCAATTGAGATTAATTATTCTGCGTTTCTAAGAATGGGAATTGGTGAATGAAAACAATCAGCTCACCTTGGCGACAACGTACTCTGTGATGTGTTGGTAGGAGAAGTAAGAGGACTGGACCAGTTGGCTGGCGATCGAGGTGTGGGTCTTGTCAAAGGACTCCCCATGGAACTCTGATGGAAGGAGTAAAAGGAGCATTAACACAGGAAATTGCAGCTAAAAGGCCCTAAGGGAAGAGGCACAGTCCTGAGCAAGAGCACTGTCAAAGTGCCATCTTTGTGCACCTGCATTGTAAACATGCATGCACTTACATATGGTTTCTGAAGGAAAATATGACTCCATTCAGACTACCTCAAGCATTATTAGCATCTCTTCTCTTAAGGATTTAACATAATCCTAAAGTTTTTGTTTGTTTGTTTGAGACAGGGTCTCATTATGCAGCCCTAGCGGGCATTGAACAAGATATAGATCAGGCTGGCCTCAAACTCACAAAGACCTGTCTGCCTTTGCCTCCTATAAACTTAAATTGGCTTTCTGTTCTCAGCTAATTAATCCGTTCTACTTTACTGGTAATTCAATATAATTCCTCCTGAGTCTCTTCTAGAAATGATTTTCCCAAAGATACCGAGGAAGTAAAATCTGGTCGTGCTGTTGATTTGTCTTTTTCCTTCAATTAACTGTCTCTCCATTTAAGAAGATAAGTGACATTACTCTCAGAGAAATTCTGGTGTAGGGGCTAGTGCTCTGTTGGTAGTAAAGGAGAAAAGCACACACTTGAGCATCAAATTGTTTAGATGCTGCACTGAGAACGGAGGTGAGGCTAAAAGGAAGATGGCAAGCCTGGACCAGTGCAGTGGGCTTACAGCTGGGTATGGAGATAACTAAGTCAACAGCTTGGAGGTAGGCGAAGGCTCTGGGACAATGATGGCAGGCTCTATCTGTTGAGGGACACATGAAAGGCGTGTTGTACTTGCATATGTCCATGCTTCTGATGCAGCTGATTCTAACAGACTAAGTAGAAACCTCTGAGAGAGCCTTCACTCTTTCAGGAAGGACAACCCAGACCATTTGGAAGACAAGGAGTCAGCTGCATTTGGGAGGCAGGAGGAACAGAGTTCAACACAATTAGCAACCAAGACCCCTGCAAGGTCAGAAAGAGGGTAGTAATATCTGGCAAGTGACTACCAGACGGAAGACAGTCAAGGTCATTAACAAGCCAGGGGTCAGAGATGGGCAGAGAAGGGCTTCAAACACATTTCATTGGGTGGGCAGTGCATGAACAGTGTATGATCATCTTTCTGGTTGGGCTGAGGGACCTGCAAATACTTTGTGGGTCTTCTATTACCTTGGTCTACAATATTTCAGAGAACTAGCCAATCTCATAGCAATTACTCCAGCCCAGAGTTGTCCATTCTCTGCCAAAGCTCTATAAAAACCCTAGACAGGAAAATTTAATGCCTTTTTTCCTCTCTTGGAAACTGTCTTTTCTGTCTCTCAGGAGTTCTTCTCCCTTCTCTATAATTCTTTTTAATAAAGATTGTTTTTGTTTTGCATGCTCCCTCCAGAATCTGCACAGTGAATTTCCACTGGTATTAGACAACCTGGCATTTCTGTCTCAAAGTCAATTCCTCCTGCCTGCCGCCCCCGCCCCCCAAAGCAGGATTTCTTCATGTTAGCCTTGGCAGTCCTGGACTTGCTTTATAGACCAGGCTGGCCTTGAACTCACATCGATCCACCTGCCTCTGCCTCCCAAGTGCTTGGATTAAAGGCGTGTGCCACCACGTCCAGCTTTCAAGTCAATTTTTAGTAACCACCAGAGTCTAGCATCTAAGATCCTTGAGTCATGTACAACTGGGCTGTGAAATGTCTTGTAATATTCAAAAGTCTTGTATCACTTTCATCTCTGAATGCCTCCCCTTAAGCCTGCCATCAAGTACACCTGCATTCTTCTTGTTATCAAAGGCCCCTCTTTTAAAATTCTCAATCTTTTAGACATCTTATGTAAATCACACATACATCCATACATTTCAGTAGAAGTTCATTTAGTCAGATTTTACTTCCTCAGAACAAAACCCTGCATATTCACACTCAAGAGGCCAACAAGCCAGTGATCCTTTAGCATGGTTCTATTCACACTCAGTGTTAACTTGGGATGAACTACCCTTGCTGCTGCTCAAGCGAGAACTGGTTCATCTGAAGGTCAAAGGGCAGCATGTTATAAAGTTCTAGTATCTTCCAAGGCAGATGCCTCAGACACACACTGTATACATGTGTGTCTCTTTCAACTTGGCTACTGCTAACTACTATCGCAATGCACACAAATTATAATATAAGCACCATAGATTCAAGAGATTCTACTCTTCCCAAGGCAATATTTAATTGCTTCTGCTCAAATTGCTGCCAAATGCAGATGTAAAAACCATACAGTAAAATCAAGTCAATTTCATGCAAAGCAGTCATTGTTAAATCAATCATAACAGCATACAATGGCCAACAAAACAAGTGCGAAGTACCTGGGTCCCATTGCCGGTGTTTCGAAGGTGATTGTGAAGAAGTTTAGTAGCACCATCTTGGAAAGTTTTTGGTAAAGCTCCTAGTAACATTGTAAACTCTGGGGTATTGAGTTCAAATAAGGAAATCAGCACTGACTGTGCTGCCTGAAAGACACAAAGACACAAAGCAGGTGAATGCATCCTGGCTACTCCAAGATGTAAGACGGCCATGTTCTTATGTTTCTCCTTGACAGCACAGGCTTGACCATCTCTCCTGTGGAAAAGGAAAATGTTACTGTTCATATTTTTTGGGGGGGGGGGGAATAAAAATACTCTCAACTACCATTTATTTTCTGAAGCTAAGAAGGGAATATGGAGTTGGGCAGAGGCAGGCAGATCTCTGTGATTTCAAGGACAGCCTGGTCTACTGAGTCCAGGTCAACCAAGGCTACACAGGTTGAAAAACAAAAACAGGGCTGGAAAGATGGCTCAGAGGTTAAGAGCACTGGCTGTTCTTTCAAAGGTCCTGAGTTCAATTCCCAACAATCACATGGTGGCTCACAATCATCTATAATGAGATCTGGTGCCCTCTTCTGGCCTGCTAACTCATACACTGCACAAATAATAGATTCTTTAAAAAAAAAAAAAAAAAAAGAAAAGGAAAAACATAAAACAAGAAGGGAATATGAAAGTGTAACATGACAAAACTTTGTAGTGTTATTCTGTCAACATATGTTACTGTTTCAGCTTTCCCTACAAATGATCATAAGGGAAGGACGGCTATATGAACCCTACCTAGGGTGACTTAATATTGAAATTAAACTTTTTCAATATGTGAAATTTTCTTCTTAAAGGAATACTGGTGGTAGAAAGTAACAAATGTGTACACGGCAGTAGACAACAGAGGGGTAAAGGGTATGAATGGGAAGAGGAGGGGAATTGTTGCATGAAAACATGTTATTTTGTACTATAATTAAAAAATAAAAGCTGGGTGTGGTGGCGTACACCTTTAATCCCAGCACTCGGGAGGCAGAGGCAGGTGGATCTCTGTAAGTTCCAGGCCAGCTCGGTCTACAAAGCTACAAAGTCAGTCCAGGACAGCTAAGGCTACACAGAGAAACCCTGTCTCAAAAAAACAAAAATAAATAAAGCCAGCATAAGAGGAGGAAAACAACAAACAAACAAACAAAAAAAAGCCAACCAACTAACCAACCAAAGAAACAAAACAAATGAGGATTTCACTATGTAGTCCTAGAGGGCTTTGAACCATAATCTTCCCAACTCTGCTCCTTGAGTGTTGGGGTTACAGGTGCACAACACTGTGCGTGGCTCTGTAGGATCCTTTAATTAGCAATATCTAGTCTCTTCTCAAGCAGCTAATCTAAAAAGCCTACAGTTAATCTCAAGGTAAGGTTAGTCAAGTATTTTGTTGAAATTAAAACAAAATTATGTAACAATTTAGAGGAGAGCACGAAAGGGTGCATGGCCACACGATTCACACCCTAAGCACACACCTTGTTTTGGACCTTTTCTGATCTCACCCTATGAAAGCTTCTGTGTTCTACACTTGTAGAATCTGAACGTCCAGCAGTGGAGTGTAAAGTATGCTGCATTCAAACATGCAACACTCACAACATTCTCCTGCTGAGTGTGTCTGGGCACCATGTCCATGTAGTGCCTGCAGATGTCACAAGTTGTCTGACCCCCTGGAACTGGAATCACAGGCATCTGAGTGTCATGTGGGTCCTCCGCAAGGGCAGCAAGTACTCTTAACTGACCCTGATGCTTTATTTTTATTTTTGGAGACAGGGTCTTTGTACATAGTCCTGGCTGTCCTGGAACTTATTCTGTAGACCAGGCTAGCCTCATATCCATAAAGATCTGCCTGCCTCTGCCTCCTGAGTGCTGAATTAAACATATGTGCCTTCATGCCTGGCCTTTACTTTAGTCTCTAATCTCAATTACAAACTTCTATTTGCTTCAGGTTTGCTTTGTTTTGTTCACTGTCTTATGGTGGTTGATTGGATAACTGATTTAAAATGTTTCCTTTTATTATAAGCTCTGAATTAGTTGTTTTCACAAAATACCTGACAAAAGCAACTTATAGACAGAAAGGTTTATTTAAGGCTCACAGCTTGAGGGTATAGCTCATTCTTATAGAAAAGGCTCAGTACACGGAAGCACGAGAGAGCTGGTCACAGTTTTCCTTGTTTTTCTTTTTTTCTTTTGAGACAGGGTCTCGCTCTATAGTTCTGGCTGGTCTGTAGCACACCATGTAAAGTTGCTGCCTCTGCCTCCCGAGTGCTGAAGTGAGGAGTGTGCACCAGCTGCCCTCTAGTTTTTGAGAACATCTCTCAGTGAACTAGGAGCTCAGTGACTAGGAAAGATTAGCTGCTAGTGAGCCCGAGAGACTCTCGTGTCTGCCACCTTCCCAGCACTGAGATTACATGCATGTGCTGCCACACCTGATTTTTTTTTTTTTATAATGCAGGTGTTAGGAATATAAACTCAAGTTCTTCTGCACTTTACCGATGGAGTTATTATTTCCCTAGTACAAATGATCTATGTTTTTGAGTATATAGAAAATACTAACAATAAGCCCTTGGCAGAAATGTTAAAAATATGAACATATACTAACATGCTTTGAAACAGGACATGTTTAGAAGCTCAGTCAAGCTGTGCCAGCCCTCCTGGTACTTGGAAGGTGGAAGCAGGATGACCAGCACTTCAAGGTCATCTGCTAGAGTGAGTTCCAAGCTAGCCCAAATTATATGACTGTCTCAAAACACCATAACTCAAGAAAATGAAGATAGATAATTAACTCTAAGTCAAAACGCAAGGACATAAAAAACGAGGCAGACATTAATTCTCAGAATAGAGCTTCTTTTTTTTTTTTAATTTATTTATAACATATACAGAGTTCTGCCTGCATGTATGCCTGCACACCAGCAGAGGGCACCACATCTCATTATAGATGGTTGTGAGCCACCATGTGGTTTCTCGGAATTGATCTCAGGACCTCTCAAAGAGCAGATGGTGCTCTTAACCTCTGAGCCATCTTTCCAGCCCCCAAAATAGAGCTTCTTTAAGAAAGGAGGCAGCAAACCACAGGTACAGGAGTGAGAACTTGGAAAACAAAACACAAGGTCAATCTCCATTTTACCAAGAACTGACTCTGAAGTACTACAAAGATTACAGGACTGATGGAAAGGGGAAGTGGGAGAAGCAAAGGGAAAGCCAAGTCCTCACGTGTGATTGAAGATAAATATAGCACTTGGATCTAACAGAAGATCAGTAAAAAAACAAAAACAAAAACAAAAAAACCAAAACAACAACAACAACAACAACAAAAACAAAAACAAAAAACAAAACAAAAAAACCCCCAAAAACCAAAAACCTAAACTCATCTCCTGATCCCACTCAAACACACCTTTCGAACATCAGAGCTTTTGGGCTCGGTCGTCCAAGTGATGACCCGAGACACTGCCAGGCGAGTTTCACTGGAATTTATAAAATCTCCTGGGTCCATCTGCTTGGCCAGAGTTTCTATGTACTTAAGGATAGCAACCTTCACCTGTTAAGGAAAGCACAATGAAAGAGGACAGTGAGATGGACACTGGGATACTAGGTAATGCATCAGAAATAATCACCATCAGATTTTCCAAGTATAGCAGCAGCAGCAGCAGCAGCAGCAGCAACAGCAACTGTCAAAGGAATGATGGAGCTACCTCTGTCCTGACATGGTGAGGATTCCTGTTTTCATGTGTACTAGAACTTTTAGCACTCAACTTCCAGAGCATAAACATCTGCTGGAGATGTTCTTACCAAATAGAAAATGTCTCCATTAGCCTGCTGCTTTCAGAGTGTGTGCATGACTAGCCTTACATAGTCATTTCTTTTGGGAGAAACACTGTTAAATGATAAGAGATGGCAAGACAAGCCTGTCGTCACATCTGTTTAGATTTAAGGCAGAGCCTCTAGCCCAGCTGGCCTCAAGTGCACTGTGTAGCTGAGAATGGCCTAACTCTCCTGAGTACAGTTTATGAGGTGCTGCGTATGGAACCCAGGACCTGGTGCAGGCTAGCCGAGCACTCTACCTACCACTCACCACCCAGTTCACTCTTGTATGTCAGGTGCATGCAAGGCAGCTGGGAGATAAGCTATTTCTGAGGCACATACGCTTCTTTCTAGACTCAGTCATTTTAAATTCTTCTAATGAGCAATTACTAAATTATATCTGTTCTCTCTAGTATGCTAGTAGAAACAAAAAGAATTGTTTCTGGTCACATATTCCAACATTCTATAGTTTCTAAACAATTTTTTTTTCTTTTTAGTTTTTTACTTAATTTTGGTTTTTTGATTCTTTTTTTTTTTTTTTTTTTTTTTGGGTTTTTCGAGACAGGGTTTCTCTGTGTAGCCTTGGCCATCCTGGACTCACTTTGTAGACCAGGCTGGCCTCGAACTCACAGCGATCCGCCTGCCTCTGCCTCCCGAGTGCTGGGATTAAAGGCGTGCGCCACCACACCCGGCTAATTTTGGTTTTTTGAGACAGGGTTTCTTGGTATAGTCCTGGCTGTCCTGGAACTTATTTTGTAGATCAGGGTGGCCTTGGACTCACAGAGACCTGCCTGCCTCTGCCTCCTGAGTTCTGGGATTATCTTTACGGCCTATTCTTATGTGCTCCACATGCACACCTCGTGCCAATGGTGGAATTGTAGTTGAAGAGGTTGTGTACTGCCATGCAGATGCTGGGAACTGTGGCCAGCTCCTCTCCAAGAGTACTAAGTACTATTCACTGCTGAGTCATTTCTCCAGCCTCTGAGATCCTTTTTTGAAAGTTGTTATTACTGTCATCATTATTTGCCTTGCTCATGATAAAATCTACGGCCTTGCAGATGTCAGGTAAGCACTTTACCTTAGAGTTGTACCTACAGGACCTCAAGATCTTTGAAAAACACTTCTTCTGCACTGTGTGTGCTGTGTATGTATGTTTATATGTGTGGGCGGGTTCATGTGTGAGCATATGGAGAGGTTGACACTGAATGTCTACCTTATCCACTCTCCACTTAGATACTGAGGCAGGATCTTCTTGCTGATTCGAGTAGTCTAGCTAGCTAGCCAGCCTGCCCTGGGAATCCCCTCGTCTCTGGCTACACTGTAGGGTAAACAGGTATAGGCTACCACACCTACCTACAGCTTTGCTTGTTTTTGTTTTTTTTCTTTTTTGAGACAAAGTCTCTGTGTGTATCCCTGGTTGTCTTGGAACTCTGTGTAGACTAGGCTGGCCTTGAACTCACAGAGATCTATTTACCTCTGCCTCCCACATGCTGAGATTAAAGGCATTTACAGTCATGCAATGCAAGCAATGCAGTTTTTAAAAGTTTTCACAAAATAGTGGTGTTAACTGTAATAAGCAAGTAACCATAAAGACGTGTAATTATTGAAACACTCCCAGTTTAGTAGGACATCTCACAGTCATGCAGTCTGTAATTATTGATGCAACTACACATTCCATTTTAAAGAACAAAACAATATAGTTGCAAAGGTGTACGTAATCCTTCAGTGTATTTATCAAGCTGGAAAAAGTATTCAGAAAAGTGAAAACCACATGTTTTTAACAAATGCTAGTAATTTAATTAAAATCACTTTATAATGTTATATAGTCGATTTCTATCTTCTTTAAAAAAAGATTTGTTAACTTCTTTATTTTTAATTTTTTAATTATTATTACATTATTATTTGGAGACAGGGTGTCTCTATGTAGTCCTGGCTGTTTTGGAACTTGCTGTGTAGAGCAGGCTGGCCTTCAACTCACAGAGGTCCCTGGCCTCTGTCCCTTGAGTGTTGGAATTAAAGGTGTGCACCACATTCAGTAACCAGTTAAGGGATTTTGTGTATGTGTTTCTATGTAAATATATATATGCTCTTGTGTGTGTGTGTCCGTGTATGTGTCCAAAAGAGGAGGGCGCTGTATGTCTCAGGGCTGAAATTACAGGTGTTTTCAGGATATCCAGCTTGTTACTGGGTGCTGAGATCCAAGCTCTGGTTGTCCTTTGTGAGACAATTGCAGTGAACCACTGAGCCATCTTTCCAGCTTGTTAAGTTCTTATGATTTAAAAATGTTTTTTCATCAGCTGGGTGTGGTGGCGCATGCCTGTGATCCCAGCACCCAGGGAGGCAGAGGCAGGTGGATACGAGGCCTACCTTGTCTACAAAGCAAGTCCAGGACAGCCAAGGCTACATAGAGAAACCCTGTCTTGACAAACCAAACAAAAATCAAAATAAAAACCAAAAGACTCCCGCCCCCCAAAACCACCAGCTTCTCCTTCTGACTCCAGGCCCACTGGAAGCTTGCTTTAACTTCACCAGTTTCCCACACCCCTATTTTCCTCTTTACTTGTCTTTTTCTTTAGGTCTTTAGCAGCTTTACTCTGTCCCCCAGAATCACCTGTCTCTTGAGTCATGGTTTCACAGCTCAGGATAACCTACAATTCTCTGTGTAGCCCATACTGACAAATCGCTGACAATCTACCTGCCTCAGTGTCTCATGTGGCAAGATCACAGGCCTGTGTCATTACATAGGACTGCTTCAGGCTGTACTTACACAGGTACACAAAACACCTTCATTCATATTTTCAACAGTTTCTGAATGTCTACCATGTACTCAAATCAAGTATTATAGATAATAATGATCAAAAATTCTAAGTTTTCTGTTCCCAGGAGTGTCTTGGATATAGTATGAGCTATAGTGTGTATTAATATTAAATAAATTCTTCTTCAGGTCACTTTTTAAAATAAAAACAGAGGCCATTTTTATACAATGGCTCTGAGAAAAATGACATTACACTAAGTGCATGTCAGCCCTGTTAGAAACATAACTGTGATTCTGAGACATTCTGACTATATTCCAAGGTGTAAAGGGGAAAATCAAGCTTGGGTAGTAAGGCTTGCAGAATACATTTGTGCAGAACAGAGCAGAAACTACAAGGCTTGGATAAACAGTATGCTTATTTCCCTGACTTTAATCTCAATGGATAAGGATCATGAAAAACATTTTTGTAGGGCTCTGTACATACTAGGCAAGTATCCTATCATTTAGCTAAATCCTAGTAGAAATTATTTTACGTCTTATGTTAAACTTAATCATTTTTTTTTTTCTCGAGACAAGGTCTCTCTGTGTAGCCTTGGCTGTCCTGGACTCACTTTGTAGACCAGTCTCGCCTCGAACTCACAGCGATCCGTCTGTCTCTGCCTCCTGAGTGCTGGGATTAAAGGCGTGCACCACCATGCCCAGCTAACTTAATCATTTTAAATCACAAATTAGAATCTACTTTTCACACAACTAGAAAATGTGTCCAAATAGAAATTGAGAAAGTTTAAAACTTTATGCTTGTTTCAGCAAATGTTATTATTTCAGAGAGTGAGAATCAACTGAGATTAGACTTAAAAAAATAAGCTCCAAGGCAATGAATGCTATGTTTGCCCCAAATATCAGCCTCTAAAAACCACAAAAACCCCCAAGTATTAGGAAATCATAAACATACATAAGATTGTACAAAGTAACTCTATTCCAGCACAGTGTTGGATGGCTGTATGCTGTGACACTTTTAAAATGTGTTTATACAAACAGAGCTTTCCCAAAGGGTCGGTCAGACTTCTGGAGAACACTTAAAGTCAAGTACATGCATGTATAAAAGGCTGAAGAAGGTTAGTAGTTAAACACAGATGCATAAAACATTATTTGAAATACTGCAGAGAGTTCTGAAAAGAAATAATGCAGGCTAGAATAAAAATAAAAGAAAACCTTTGAGCTCCAAAAAGAGTGAAGCTGGTCCCGAAGTGCTGGCTTGACTGTCTGAAAGTTTATAAATAAAACCCACTGATTGAACAGTTTTTGCATGTAATAAAAATACAACTTATCCCAACTTTATTAATAAAATACTTTAATTCCTTATAATATAGTGAGAAGAAATAAATTTTTTACCTTCAAGCTTGGTGTTTGGGTCTGGTCAACTGTAAATCTCATTAGGATATTAAACTGAAGATCATTTGGGAATGATTCTCTGAAAAAAGAAAGAAAAAACCTGAAGTTAAAAAACAAAACAACCAACCCCCACCAAATTAAGTTGACAAGTATGCATTTTAACAAATTCCATAGCAAAAGACTATACTTAATACCCACAAAGAAAGTATGAACTGGTAGCTGAAATGGCACAGTCTATTAAGCACAATATAAGATAATAAAAGCATTTGAACTTATAGCCAGTAAAGAATTAAGAAACAATACTAGATAACTGTATCTTGCTTGTACATCAAGGTACAGCTGATATATTGAGTAAATCAGAAAAATGTATTCAATTAAAGTTCAAACTTTTAGGGCTGAAGAAGGGGCTCAGTGGTTAAAGGCGGAGCAGAACTGAGTTTAGTTCCTAGCAGCTATATGGGCAGCTCAAAACCACCTCTAACTCCAGAGGATCCAATGCCCTCTCCTGACCTCCTCAGGAACAGCTCACACACATATACACAAAATAGAAAAACAACAACAACAAAACAAACAACAAAAAAGGCAAACACAACTTTAAAAAATCAGCTCAATATTTTAAGACATGTTTCTTCTCCTTCAGATATGAATCCAGTTAACTATGGTGCACACATTTAATCTCAATCTTTAGGAGTCAGGGGCAGAGGCAGGGGCAGAGGCAGAGGCAGGCAGATTTCTGTGAATCTGAGGCCAGCCTGGTCTACATAGTGAGTTCTAGGACAGCCAGGGTTACATCATAGTGAGACTCTGTCCTCAAAAGCAAGCAAGCAAGCAAGCAAACAAACAAAAAAAAAAAAACACCACAACCAAAAAATCTGGTTTCCATATAGGAGGTGGTGGCATGTGCCTTTAATCCCACCAGTCTGGAGGCAGAAGCAGACTGATCTGTAAGTTCAAGGCCAGGCCTGGTCTACAGAGTGAGCTCCAGAACAGCCAGGGCTACATAGAGAAACCTTGTCTCAAAAACAAAACAAAACAAAAAAACAAAAAACCAAAAGCAACAACAACAAAACCTGAACTCCAGACTCATTTCATCTTAGTATATGTGTTTGTGAAGTAAGTCCCTTCAATGACACGAGCTCAAGGAGAGAGAAACCTACCATGTGTAAAGCCTTCTGAAAGGAGCTCCAGATACCCAACAGCATGAGAAAGCATTCTCTAAGATTTAGGAACAGTTTTTAACTTCACATAAGATCAAACTAACCTTTAGTTCAACTTACACATACATTTATGGTTGTTTGTATATTAAAATCTTTTATTATTGGGGGTGGTGGTGATGGCATACAGTTTTAATCCTAGTACTTCAAAGGCAGAACAGGTAGATCTCTGTGAGTTCAAAGCCAGCTTGGTCTACATAGAGTTCAGAGTCAGGGCTACAAAGGGACACCCTGCCCCCCACACCAACCAACCAACCAAAACCTAACCAAAATAAACCAAACATCCCTTTTTCATTTGTATTTACGTGTGTGTGTGTGTGTGTGTGTGTGTGTGTGTGTGTGTGTGTGTGTGTGTGGTGTGTGTGTTGGCATTTATGTGCTATGGTGCACTTGTGGGAGTTGGTTCCCTCCCTTTAGGTTGTGAGGAATCCAACTCAGGTTGTAGGGCTTGACAGCCAAATGCTTTCATTCCATGTCAACACAAGATTTTTCTAGTGTAGTCCTGGCTGTCCTGGACTCACTTTGTAGACCAAGCTGGCCTTGAACACAGAGATCCGCCTGCCTCTGTCTGAGTGCTGGGCTTGCAAGTGTGCACCACAATGCCCAGCTCTTACTGTCTTTTAAGAGATAAGCTTTTATTTTATTTCCCAATCTTGCTTCAATCTCATGGCCTCAAACAATCCTTCTGCCTCAGTCTCCCAGCAGAAGGAACTACAGTTTCTTGTTACTGTATCTAGTTCAAGTTGCATCTTTTCGCTTGTCTTGTTTCTTTTTTTAAAGGAGGGCCTCTCTCTGTAACCCAAGCTGGCTTTGAACTCCTGATCCTTCTGTCTCCGACAAGCTGGACTGTATGTGAGTGGCACCATGCCTGGCCCCATATATATGCTTAACCACCCATACATTTATTTTATTTTTATTTCTGAAACTGGGTCTTACTACATAGCTATGTAGCTCTGGCTGGCCTGGAACTCACTATATAGACCTTGATGGCCTCAAATTCCCAGAGATCTGCTTCCTTTTTGCCTCCCAACTGCTGGGATTAAAGATTTCTAGCTTTATCTTTACTGCTGTTGTTTTGAGATAGTCTCTTCCAGTCAAGGCTGGCCTTCACCTCACTACATACCTGAGGGTGACCTTGAACTCTTGATTCCCCCAGCCTCTATCTCTCAAGTGTTGGGACCACCATGCCAGTTTACATTTTACTTAAGCTAAGAGCTTTAAGTATTCAAAGCAGTATAAATAAAACTTCAACACAGGGGCTAAATATTTGTGGTTATCATCAGGTAAACTTGAAATACATACAGAAAATATTACCTTGTAATATCAAGGGCTTTCTGAACCTTTGCCTGGACAGACCCAAGCAAATCAGCCCCCATCTTTTTCAGCAGCTGTGTCAGCAGTACAAACAACCAATCTTGAAGATCATCTTTGTGGACTTGTATGAAATCTACTAGAGTCTCCAAAAACATGCTGAACACCTGTAGTTGATAAAGCGGAGAAGTGGGAAGAACAAAGAGGAAATATTCATCTCTATGCTCAGTCCAAAACAGAAATGGATGGGAAAAAAGAAATCTGCGGCACAGCGATTGGCAGCCAAGCAGGGGAAGTCGCTCTTGCTTTTCAGTGGACTCTGTGACACAAGAGGGCATCTGCAGCGCTACCCACGTCTGCAGAAGCCTGACCACTAGCTATTCCATGCAGCGTCACTTGGTAGAGAAACTGCCCATAATGGCTGGCACACCTACTGTTATCAATGAGGACACAGCTCAAACGAGTTAAACCGAGACTCATTTCCTAAGAAACGGAGGAGCTGCTACATATATTTTCAAAGATACTCAGCTTTTTCTTAAAATGGCACTGAGTGAATCAGGATATTATTGAACTTATAGTCATTATAAAGTAGAAAATGTATCTATAATAATGTGCTGATTAGATTCTCAAAATGACAAATTTCATAAACTTTTGAGATGAGATTTATTATTTATTACAACTGTCTCCAAAGTAATTTTAAAGTCTGAAGTAACAAAATTATCTATATAATAAAACAGGATAAAACTATGTATTAAAACTTAGTTACATCTTTTTAAATGTTCTTGTGCTGGTAGGTTTTATTTTACAATTTGTTTTTTGAGACAGGGTTTCTCTGTGTAGCCTTAGCTGTCCTGGAACTCGCTCTGTAGACCAGGCTGGCCTCGAACTCACATAGATCTGCCTGCCTCTGCCTTCCAAGTGTTGGGATTAAAGGCATGTGCCACCACACCTCATTTATGTTGAGGAGTTTTATACCTGATTCCAAGATTAAACATACCAGTTTGAAAGATTGTATAAAGTGAAAGAAAAAAACTTAAGAAAAAGATAAACTAATATTCATATGTGGGTTTCATTAAAATATTTTGGAAAAGTGACCCTTGACAAGGTTTTGTTTCTTGCAAGAAATCAGTGTTATACTGGAAGATTTCTTTCTTTCTTTTTCAAAAATTCTTTTATTTATTATTATGTATAGAGTGCTCTGGCTGCATGTATACCTGCAGGCCAGAAAAGGGCATCAGATCACATTATAGATGGTTGTGAGCCTCAGTGTGGTTGCTGGGAATTAAACTCAGGACCTCTGGAGGAGCAGTCAGAGCTCTTAACCTCTGAGCCATCTCCCCATCCTGGAAGATTTCTAAGTAAAAGGAAAATATTCTTTTTTTTTTCTTCGAGACAAGGTTTCTCTGTGTAGCTTTGGCTGTCCTAGACCAGGTTGGCCTTGAACTCACAGAGATCTGCCTGCTTCTACCTCCATGAGTGCTGGATTATAGGCACGCACTACCATGCCTACCAGAAAAATTAAAAAAAAAAAAAAAGATTTATTTATTTACTTATTTATTAATTATGTATACAGTGTTTCACCTGCATGTCAGAAGAGGGCACCAGATCTCAGGATAGGTGGTTATGAGCCACCATGTGGTTGCTGGGGATTGAACTCAGGACCTTTGGAAGAATAGCCAGTGCTCTTAACCTCTGAGCCATCTCTCCAGCCCCCAAAAAAATTTTTTATAAAATGTATTTGTTTATGTATACAGTGTTTTGCCTACATGTACACTTGCACTGCAGAAGAGGGCACCAGATCTTATTATAGGTGGTTGTGAGCCACTATGTGTTGCTGGGAATTGAACTCAGTACCTTTGGAAGAGCAGCCCAGTAAAATATTCTTAAGTAAGAGTCACAGCCTTGCTAAACTGAGACAAATCAAAACCAGAACACGTAACTAAAACCACACTATTTTCATTTGTTTGTTTTAATTTTTATTTTATATTCATTTTATTATTATCAAAATATTCTATCTCAAAAGTAACTGCTAATTTGAAATTGTTTCATTTTCAGTATTTCTGGAATTTCCTTTATGCAGTTGTAATGAACTTTAGTTTTTGCCACTTATGTTAAGTAATGAAGTTTCCTTTATTTAGAATTAGAACCATACTTTAACATTTGAAACTTGGCTACGAAGGGGGGAAATCCACTTCTGACAAGAAAAAGGGAAAGCAGGGAAATGGAAGACAGTAGCATCAACTGGGAGAAAGCCCAGTCACACTCAGACAAAGCCCATTCTTCTCGCAACTCAACTCCCCAAACCTGGCCTCAAAGTTGGCTAAGTGCTTCACTTAAACTGTTTTGGGCTCTCTCCTCTAGGCCTAGAAGATTATAAAAAGAATTTTGTTAGACCTAGTTTGTGGCAACTTTGTGAATCTAACCTGGTACTCACTCTTGCTGGTTACCTGGGAAATCTTTTTAGCAGAATGCTAGAGATGGTTTTTATATTTCTCAACACGTCACATGTTACACAATCAGGTGGGAAGTGACCAAGTTTGTAGAGAGTCCTGTGAGGTTGCTGGTGAGTTGAAGTCAGCAATAGTAAGATTACAGAAACTAACACAGTACAAGTAGTGGTTTCTCTTTCTGGTTTACCAGCGCGCGCACGCGTGCGTGCGTGTGTATACCTGTCCTGAAAATCTTTTTTGTTTGTTGATTTGCTTTTGTTTTTCAAGGCAGAGTTTCTGTACATGGCCTTGGCTGTGCTGGAGCCCACAAAGATCCATTTGCTGATATGAAAGGCATGTGCCACTACCACACAGAAAAAAAAATCTTAAGATACTAGAGGCCTAAGTCACTTTTTAAATTTCATGTTCCACAGTGTCAATGGCCATTTGGCTCTGGCTGAGCTGCAGCCATATGAGTACTAGACTTTATCCCTTTTATTTCTTGTATACCAGGGTCACCAAATCATTTCTGTAACAGGCCAGAAAACAAATGTCTGAGACTTTACATGCCATGGGTCTAGGAACTGCACAGCCCTGTCATCGTACCATGGCCACAGACATAAAATCAGTACAACTGTGTTTCAAAACAGATAGATGTATTTACAAAGCCTTGGGCAGATTCAGCCTCCAGGTTGTGTTTGTCAACTCATTTTTTTTCCCTATGACTACTGGAATGTCACTTTGATAGAAATAAAATCCTCACAAATTCCCAGTTAGTGGGAATCATCACTGTACCTCTCCAAACTGGCCTTGGAGCATCTGGTGATCTGAGCTCTGTCTCCCCTCTCACACACATCTCATAAAACTCCCAATGTCCCACCATCCCCTCATTTGCCACCCTTACATACAGCATGTGTCTTCCCACGAAGATTATCAAGAAGCTACGTGGGCTACTTCATATCATAGCCACTCATTTTTTTCCTACCTAAACTTGTTTTCTTGTTTGCTTGTTTTTGGTTTTTCAAGACTGGGTTTCTCTGTGTAGCCCCGCCTGTCCTTGAACTCACAGAGATCCTCCTGCCTTTGCCTCCTGAGTGCTTGGATTAAAGGTGTGCGCCACCAAGACCGGCAATTCTTGTTTGTTTATTTGAGACAGGGTACTACTAATAGCCTTGGCTAGCCTGGAACTCACTATGTAGACTAGGGTGGCCTTGAACTCAAGAGATCCATCTGCCTCTGCTTCCCAAGTGTTGGGATTGAAGGTGTGTACCACCACCTATTTGGAACTTGTAATGTGACTAGCTGTGCACAGTACTACTTTTAATCTTTTCTCAGATTTTATTATTATTCCACCAAGAATATTTATAATAGGGTCTAATTATGTATTCCAGGATGACTGAAATCATGATAATTTTGATTCAACCTATTTAGTGTTGGGGACACAAGCATGTACTGCTAGGCCCACCCCAAGGCTCTGTCATTTGTATGTGTGTTCACCTGAGTACACATATATACACACCTGTATTTAAAGGCCACAGGTCAACCTTGGGTGTCATTTTTTAGGTGTTGTCCACTTTACTTTTGCACAGGGTCTCTGGCCTGGAACCTACCAAATAGGCTAGGCTGGCTGGCCAGGGGACCTGCCTGCCTCTGCTTCACCAACACTAAGAATGCAACTGTGTATCACCTTACTAGGCTTTGTAAAAATGTGGGTTCTGGGACTGACCTCAGGTCTTTACACGTGCACATCAAGCATTAACCACCTGAGCTAATTCCCTGGCTCCAAGACAGGGTCTCAAATTGAGGGCAATCCTCCTGACTCAAGATAATAGCACATTCACATTTATTACTTCTCTCAAGATCTTAACTGTTCTTTCCTTCCAGAAGACTTCTCTGAACGTCCCTGATTGAAGTTCCTTTTGGTCAGATAAAATGTTAAGTAGCATAATTAAAATGCAGAGATATGGGGTCTGGAGAGGTGGGTCAGAGGTTAAGAGCACTGGCTGCTCTTGCAGAGGTCCTGAGTTCAACTCCCAGTAACCACATGGTGGCTCACAACCATTTATACTGAGATCTGGTACCCTCTTCTGGCATGCAGGTACAAATGCAGGCAGAATACTGTATACATAATAAATAAATAAATCTTTTTAAAAATACAGAGATATGATTTATAGGTCACTACATACAAAACTGTAATATTAATTGAAAAAAAGTATTATATCCCATCAGTGGTACTTACTGACATACATATGTGCAAATATCCATACGTATATAAATAATCATAGCCCTAACATATTGGAAATAACACAAAACTTTTCTCAAGTGACTTCCCTACCACAGAGAATTTATTTCACAAGTCAATCAATATTCTCTCCTTTCTTCACCTATGAGTAAAGGAGAAGTGTATATGTTAATATAATGCAAGGAATAAAAACTGTATTTTACAAGGTAAAATTTAGAATTAGTGGTCCACAACCACTACTTGCTTTTATGGAATAAAATTAATAGAATATTTGAGAGTACATATGGGGTGGTAAGTTGAAGCTTTGTACTTTCTAAAAATAATGTCAAAAGTTGGGAATTATTTTAAGCCTCTAGTGGATCAATTTGGTATTTCACAACTGGAATTGTTCAGGAAAGAATCAAATACTTCGGTTGTTACAATTGAGGCAGCCTCTTTTTACATAAACCTGCTTTATCTAGGTGTGCCAGCCATCAAATGTGAAATAGAAGAACATAATCAAATTAGATTAATTAGTAGATTAAAAAGCACATCTCCAAACAGAATGACAGTTTGCGGAACTGCAAGTAGCATTTCGTGGATTGCAAAGGGTCCAATACTGCACGAACTCTTCAGGAGAGAAAACAGAGAAAATGGGTTAATTCCACAGTCATGCAGTAAAGTTAGCTTTTCAACAAATATTGAACCAACTTACTCTCTATTGAGAGTTCCAACACAGGGGACAGCATGCAAAAAAAGAAAAAAGAAAAAAAGAAAAACACACAAATTAGTCGCCATCAATGCAAAGTTCCTGTATGGAAGGAAAAAAAAAAAAAAAAAAACACTAAAGAAAATGAAAATGACAAATGTATTTCAAAATCTTATGGAAAAAAAAAACTCAAAATAGTTTTAAAAACAAGAACTAAATGACCAACATGGAGAAGAACACATGATTTCTCTGCGTGTTGCATTTGCTTCCTTGAGGAGGAAATAAAAAAAAAAAAACTGAAAAAAGCTTTTCTTTTCTTTCCGCTCCCCCTAAATCCCACGTGTTTGTTTGTTTGGCTGGCCTTGAACTCACAGAGATATGTCTGTTTTTTCCTCAGAAATGCCTGGACTACCACGCCCAGCCCATTACAAATACTTTTTGTTGTACAATCCACTATCCTTGAGGACCAACTTTTAGAAAAAAAGACTAACAGAATCCCACTTTCTATTAGAAAGCAGGCTGAGCGAGCCATGGTGGCTCAAAGTTTGGTTCTAAATCATAGTATCTAAAATTGTTTTCCCATCTTTTTCCCCTTCAAAAGGTACATGGTTTCTGTGAAATCTTAAGCAACAACAACAACAACAAGACTATTATATGCAAGTACAAACAAGAATTACGACCACACCTTATATTCTATAGGTAAGATATATTACTGTCTCCTGCTCCAAAGACTACTGAGTCTGACTACAATGCTTGACAGAAGACCAGAAATGACTTTCTGAACACTCAACTGGGTCTAATACAGCAGTAACAGGGTGGTTTCTACAGCAGTTCAAGGCTCAAAGGCCCAATTCAAAAATCTAAGTTGGCAGTTGATAGCACGCCCCAGTGAGGATGGTACTTTCCACACAGTTCCTTTATGGTCAGATGCTGAAGCCACATGGCTAAGGTTCAGTACATACTATCACTTATGCTAGGGAGTTAGGAGGGGGGAGCAGAAGATGGATCCACAAGAGTGAAAAATGAAAACTTGGGGGGCGGAGAGCAGTTCACTATAAGGACCTGAGTTATGATGCCAGCACTCATGTAACAAGCTGGGTGTGGTTTTACATACACCTGGAATCTCACTACTGTGGGGGAAGAAGACAGGAGAATCTTCAAGACTTATCTGCTACCAGTCTAGTGGAAATATCACACACGTCACATATGCCAGGAACACATGTGCATAAAAAACACATACAAACACTACACTTATACATAAATAGAATGGGAAAAGCAGTCTCTAAAAACACTTATTTTTAAAGAAATTATTTACATTTGATGTTCTAAAGCTTCTATGGTAAAAACCACAGAAGATGTCTAGTCTGAAAACTCTACATATTTTAACTGAATCATCATCAACATCCTGTAAGTTGAATACTGATATAAGCTGTTGTATAGAGCAGTAAGCTAAGGCAGACATTACTAACCAGCACTGCATACAGAGTCACAGCTACCATCACTGTCCGTACTTGCTGTTACCGTGTTGTAATGACACAGTGGTGCCTTTATTATGGTCTAGGTTCCTGTCATACATATATTAACTAGGGTAAGATCACTTATTCTCATACTGTATAGGACGCTTTCTGTGTTTGCAAATTCCATGATCCGAGGAGTCAACCTACTTTGGACTGGAAACAGTTCAGGGAACATAAACAAAAACCATAGGCTTGTATGCTTCTTGCGGGTTTTAAGATGGTGCACACACTATGTCATGTTAGATAATTAAGGTGTAGGAGGGGTGTATGTGCAATTAGCAATAGACATCTGTACCTTGAATTAGCAGTGAGGATGGAGAGAGTCAGAGGCAGAATCAAAAGGAGTGGTATTTTTTACAGTAATGCTAATTTCTAAGTTGATTAGTTGTCCTGGCTGGCTTTATGTCAACTTGACACAAGCTAGAGTCATCAGAGAGGAAGGTGCTCCAGTTGAGGGAATGCCTCCATGAGATCCAGCTGTAAGGCATTTTCTCATTTCAATTAGGGATCAATAGGGGAGAGTCCAACCCATTGTGGTTGGTGCCATCCCTGGGCTGGTGGGCCTGGGTTCTATTAGAAAGCAGGCTGAGCGAGCCATGAGGAACAAGCCAGTAAGCAGCACCCTCCATGGCTTCTGCATCAGCTCCTGCTCCAGGTTCCAGGCCTGCTTGAGTTCCTGTTCTGACTTCCTTTGGTGATGAACAGCAATGTGGAAATGTAAGCTGAATAACCTTTCTCCTCAACTTGCTTTTTGATCACAGCAATAGAAACCCTGACTAAAACAGCAGTCAAATGGTAGCAGTGTCATACAATAGGATCAAGACATTCAGGAGGAAAAATGGGAAAGGCTGAAGACAGTCAGCCATCTTTAGGTACTTTTTTTTTGAGACAAGGCTTTTCTGTGTAACAGCTCTGGCTATCCTATACTCCAGTCAGCCATCTTTATCTTAGGATTCTGCACCTGTGTTTTAACCAACTACATGCTGAAAATATTTGAAAAAAACCTTTGCATCTATAACCATGCACACTTCCTGTATAACTTTTTAATAATACAATTTAATGATCAGTTACAATATATTTACATTAGGTATTACATGGTGGCGCACACCTTTAATCCCAATATCCAAGAGGCAGAGGCAGGTGGATCTCTGTGAGTTCTGAGTTCAAGGCCAGCCTGGTTTATATAGAATATTCCAGCTGGAGAGATGGCTCAGAGGTTAAGAGCACTGACTGCTCTTCCAAAGGTCATGAGTTCAATTCCCAGCAACCACATGGTGGCTCACAACCATTTATAATGAAATCTGTACACATAATAAAATAAATAAATCTTAAAGAATATTCCAAGTCAGCTAGTCTACATAGTAAGACAGACAGACAGACACACAACAAACAAACAAATAAATAAAGTGCAAAGTGCAAGGAAGATTTAGGTACAACATTCTACCCAACAACATCAGTAAAACAGGCAGAGATAGGGTGTAAGAGTAATTAAGAGAAATGAGCACAGGGGAGTGAGGGATCCAGAACAAAAGAAAATACTATTTTTCTATATTACTCACATTCCTTAAATGATAGAAACCTCCAAATACAGAATATATTTAAAATGAAGCTGAATAATACAAAAAAAGGGCCAAATAGCAAACTGGAATTAGTTAGAAATTTCTGAAAAGCCAAATAGGTAAGACCATATAGCACAGTGCAGTAGTTTTCAACCTGTAGGTCACAATACCCTGGGGGGGGGGGGCCAGACATATCTAAATTATGACTTATACCTAGCAGAATTAGTTATGAAGTAATAACAAAAATTATTTTATGGTTTGGGGTCACCACAATGTGAGAAACTGTATTAAAGGGTTTTGGCATTAGGGAGGTTGAGAGCCACCAATATAGCAAGAGATGGGGTCTACAAGTCTATAGTTTCAAGATGAGAGCTCCTCCTGTCTCAGCAAGAAAGAAGGTGGTCAGAGGCAGGAAACATGGTTCCTTCCTGAGGGTTTGGAATCTACGCAGAAGAGACAGGTGAGGGGATAAATGTAGCAGGTGTCTTAGAAGACTGAGCGTTTGATACGTTTGATACAGTTACAGTGAAGGACAGAACAAGAACCAAGAGGAGGAGGATTATGAGGCCCCACTAAGTACTGAGGAAAGAACCATGGGCCAGATGTGGAGACAGCAGGTCAGGACTGTTTAACTTCACCTCTAGAGGGTGCTGGTACATTTCCCCCTCCAGTGCGCCTAACCTTCAATCAGTTAACCTTCAGGACCTGGAAAGTATAGGTTCCTGGGACTGGAGGGATGGCTCAGTGGTTTAAGAGCACTGACTATAGCTGGGCCTGGTAACATAGGCCTTTAAATCCAGCCCTTGAGGCAGAGGCAGGTGAATCTGAAGCCAGCCAAGGCTACATAGTGAGATCCTATCTCAAGGAACAAACATATAATGCTGGGCATGGTGACACACTTTAAACCCAGTGCTCCAGAGGCAGAGGCAGGAGGATCTCTGTGAGTTTGAGGCCAGCCTGGTCTATAGAGTGAGTTCCAGGCCAGCCAGGGCCGTTACACAGAGAAAGCCTGTCTTGAAGAGCAAACAAATAAAGAAAACATAAATGAACAAACAACAAAACAACTACCAACAACAAAGCATTGGCTGCACTTCCAGAAAACCAAGGTTCAGTTTCCAGTACCCACATGGTAGTTCAGGACTCTTTGGGCACCAGGCTCACACACATGCAGACATGTAGGCTAAACATTCAAGCATACAACACAAAATAATTATAAATAAGTATTTTAAAAAATAAAATATGTGGGGCTGGAGAGATGGCCCAGTGGTTAAGAGCACTGCCTGCTCTTCCAAAGGACCCGGGTTCAATTCCCAGCACCCACACGGCAACTCACAACTGTCTGTAACTTCATGATCTGACACCTCTACACCACGGCACATAAATTAAAAATTAAATAAAATATTTAAAAATAAATAAATAAATAAAATATGCTGTCAAAAGAACGAGGGATTCTAGAAATGTAACTACTGACACTTTATAGATATATTAAAAGGGGGAAGGCATATTTACTATTTTAGTAATATCAGACATAATTAATGAAAAAACCACAAGTCAAACCCCAGTATTTTTAACTCAGCACAACATGGTTATATATCCAATTTATTCTGGATGAATTACACTACTGGAAGAACTAATGTAGGATCATCAAACAAAAATAAAAGTGTTCTCATGACATTTGTCTTTACTCAACTGATTTCAAAACAAAATAAAGCATTCTTAACAACCAAGTGAAGGCATATGGGTTCTTAGAAGTCTATGTTGAGGATATATAGTTGGTTCAGTTGTTAAGAGCACTTGTTGCTCTTGTACAGGACCTGGGTTCAATTCCCAGTATCCGCATGGAGGCTCAGAACCACCTGTAACTCCAGTTCCAGAGGATTTGACACCTTCTTCTGAACTCAGTGAGCACTGGGCACACCCCTGGTGCACATACATGCATTCGGGCAAATACTCATACACATAAAATAATAATTAAAAAAAAAATGAATTCTATGTTAGTACAAAATCCTAAGATGCCAGGCCAGAGACGACCCTCTCATCAGTTCTAGGGTGTGGAGCCAATTCTGCACACCAGGCTCAGTTTAGTTCCCTAACCAATGTCAAACTCAGCTCTTCCATTTGATCATTTAAGAAAGTACTAATACTTATTATTCGTGTATGCGGTTAGGTCCATGCCATGGACACAGGTGGAAATCATAGGACAACTTTAGGAAGCCAATTTTCTCCTTCAATCATTGGAATCCTAGGAACCAAATTCCCGTTGCCAGGCGTGGCCGTGCACGGCGCCGTTCTGGAGGCTCATCTATCTGATCATTTACAGGTGTTTCTCTAGAGCACCGCAAAGATCCCGGTATCCAACTAAAACTGCACTACTGCCAAAGGCAGAGCCAAAATTATAATAACCTTAAGAAATAATTTGGCTTTGGTGTAGCAACATTATAATTTTGTCACTTTCGAAGATACTTAACAATTACTATTTTTAAAGTTGAATACTCTATAGATTAAAATGTTTTTAAATAAAAAACACAGGTACATGAAGGAAACTGTCACATTCTTTGGCTTACACTGTCAACTGAGATGTAATCTGTTTACAATGTACAGAAACAGTTCCATCATGTAAGCACTACAGAAGTCATTAGTGGGAGTAATAGTAATACAGAGTGGTGTGGGAGTTTGGTTAGAATGGCTCCCATAGGTTCATATATTTGAATGCTTAGTGACCAGGCAGTGGAACTATTTGAAAGGACTAGAAAGGTTAGGAGGTGGGGCCCTGCTGAAGAAGTGTGTCCCTGAGGGTGGGCGTAGAGGTGTGAGGCTTCCTGGGTGCTAACTCTGATTATGGCTAATTCTGTATAAAGAAAATGTCCACTGTGGTATTCTCCTCCAGATGTTTATGCTCTAAGATTGTTCCCCAACAGCAGCCAACTCTGCCTCCTTGTTCAGCTGTGTGCAATAACTCCATCTCCCTGCTCAGCTTTTCCATCTAAGAGCCTGGCCTACCCCGTCCCAGCTTTCATGTTCCTGTGTCCTTGCATCTGCCATTGCTTCACGAGCCAGGGTTCTGAAACCCAAGCCATGCAAGGATGCACTATATTGTATGTGTTAAGGTAGGCCAACAAACCATAGTACACATGCTGACTGTACACTCTTCATAAAATACACTTTTTGAGACAAGGTCTCGTGTAGCCCAGGCTAGCCTGAAATTCCCCATCTAGGTGACTCTGGCTTTGAACTTGTGCTCCTCCCTGTCTTCATCTCCCAAGTAGTAGGATTACAAGTGTGTGTCACTAATACCAGGTCTAAATAAAAGGTGAAAATCCTCAGAAAGATCTTATGTATTTTCCAGTGTATAAAGTTTCTTTTATGGTTCAAACATTATTTTATGGTTTTTGTTAATAGAAATTTTTCTACAACATTTCTCTTTCAAGATAAGAATACTTACTTTAATGCTATAATTATCATAAAGAAAGCTGAAATGAAATATTAGAAATGTTTTCCAACTTACCCCAATCACATTTTTTACAAATAGCAAAATATTCTATTTTGGTGTGGGTGCGTGTGTGCGTGTGTGTGTACACACATGTATGTGTAGGCTGAAGGCTAAGGTCAGGTGTGGTTTTCAGGTACCATTCACATCTCTCACCAGTCTGGAACTCACCAGGTAGGCTAGGATGTGAGCCTGTGAGCCACAGGGATCTTCCTGAATCTACCTCACCATCCCAGTGCTGAGATCACAAGAGCTGACGCTCTGTCCCCTTTCCTTTCCGGTTTACTTTTATTACTTTAACTTCTGTGTAGAGGTACATGTGCACGCGTGCTCGCTGAGTGAGTGCACAAAGGCATCCGAGCCTTGGAGTTGGGATTACAGGCACTGTGAGTAACCTGACTGGATACTGAAAACTGAACTCCAGTCCTCAGCAAGAACAGCAAGTGCTCTTACTACTCAGCCATCTCTTCAGCCCCTCAGCTGACATTTTACTTTACCTGTTTTGTTGAGACAGGGTTTCTCTGTGTAGCCTTGGCTGTGCTGGAACTCACTCTGTAGACCAGGATGGCCCCCAGCTCAGAGATCAGCCTGCCTCTGGCTCCCGAGTGCTGGGATTAAACGTGTGTACCACCACTGCCAGGTGCCACATCTAACATTTTAAACCTCTGTTTCTAGTGGCAAATACCCAGATTCTACTGAGTGACCATCCAGCCTGCACAGCATTCTTAGTCTAAATCATAAGAGCTGAATGTAACTGCACCCCTCAATCTTCCTTTGGAGAAGCTTGAATGAATGGATAAAAAGAATAATTTCTAAATTATGCACAGTATGAAACTGAAATTATGTTTGAAAATATCACTACCATTGACTTACAGTTTTCTTCTATTGTTTTATTTCTTTTTGGATACCCCACAGGAATAAATAATCTTAAATACTAAAACATACCTTGCCGTGTGGATCCGCGAACATTCTTGTGAAAATCTCACACAATCTTTTCAGCTCAACTCGACTGCCCCGCCCCCAAGAAAAAAAAAAGACTGATTAATATCCTGCTATAGGATTAAATCATTTAAAAGTAAGCCTACTGATAATTACAACAATGGCAAAAAAACCTTATACAAATTATTCCTGAGAACTGCGAAACCTGTGGGCCAATGCTGTGAACTGTAACAATAGCTCTGCAGCGACCCGCACTGTGAGGGCGGCACTGACACACACTGCATGCAGCGGTGGACACAGCGATCTTATTAGATGTTACAATGATTTCTTAAGTTCTATCTTTTTCCAAACTGCCCATTCTCTTTTCCATTTAAAATGACAATATTGCACCTAATGCTCTTGATATTATGATTTGCACTGAGTCATGAAGTGTGATATAGTACTTGAGAAATAATATATTAGGTAGTACAAAGATAAATATTTATTTTGAATTACATATTTTATTACTTCCTAAAGTGTATAAACAGAAATTGTATCAAACACCTATTAATTATCTGAATCTTTTTTTTTTTTTTGAGCCAGTGTCTTCGGTTGGCCTTCAGATCACTACGTAGATCATCCTGACCTTGAACTCAGATATACACCTGTCTCTGCCTCCTAGAATGCTGGGACTAAAGGCATCTTGTACTCACATACCTAGCCTGAAGCTCGGTTCTTAAGGGGTCAACTACATAGAGTTAAAACATCACATCAACATGGATAACAAAAGATATTAAGCATGAAGTAAATTAAATCACTAAGAACAGTGCTCTTGGGCTAGAGAGGCAGCTCAGAGATGAAGAACACTGTCTGCTCTTCCACAGGTCGATTCCCAGCAACCACACGTGCCTCACAACATCCATCTACAATGAGATCTGGTGCCCTCTTCTGGCCTGTAGCTGTTATATAGTGGCAGAACACTGTATAAAGAAAATAAATAAATCCTTAAAAAAAATGCTCTCCCACTCTATAATGCCACATAAAATTAGTAACTTGCTGACAGAACTTGCTTTGAGTAAAATACGCTTCTCAAGCCTCTCTCTGAGGGGTGCATGCTCATGTGTGGCTGTGGGGAGGTGCCTCTGTTGTCAGCCCTTGCCTTCCTTCCACCTGTCTGAGACACCAGACTAGCTGGCCTGTGAGTTTCCAGTTATTCTTCTGTCTCCACCATCCTTTCTTCCATAAGGATGCTAGAATCACAGTGCACTATTGTGTCCAGCTCTGCACGGTTTCTGGAGATCCTGAAAGAAGCACTTCCCTCAGTAAGCCATCTCCCAAAGCTGAAAGGTTTGTTTTTAAAATGTTTCATTAACTAGAGCAAGAAAATTACAGTAGCTTTAGTAAGTTATGATACTGGTAGCCCTAAAGGAGTATGGTTTAGGAAAACCTTTAATATAATTTCTGACACATTTCACAGTTAAGTCAAAAAAGGTGCTAGGCTGCTAGAGCAGGTATTTCACGACACTTCTCACCTTAGCGTTCTCTGGTTTTTTAACAAGTTCTGCAGACCCAGGAGGCCTTCTTTCCTTTCTGACCAGTTGGAACTAGCACATCTGTTGAGGACCTCTGCCACGTCTTCTGTTTGTCTCATGTAGGTAGGAATACTACCATTTCGAGAGCTGTAGGAGCGTTCTGAACACGCACTGGAAGCGTCGCTGTTGGCATCATCATCTGAGTGCATTCCGTATGACTCATACCTTCTTCGAGCAGGTTTTTTCTGTTACATATCAAGAACTCCATTAGCACTAGTTAAAAACAAGTAGGTATTTCATTATTTACTTGGCACAAAGGGACTGGCTTCTGTCTTAGCTCAGTGGAGGGCATGCTGCTAACCATTGTAAAGATAAGTGTCAATACTTAGTCTTTGTTCAGGAAGTGCTTTAGAAGTTAGTAGAACATGAACTATTTAACTATGAGAGTAGTACAGGAGAGGAGGACGCTGAGCACGCTCAGTCATGTCAGGTGGGAGATGCTCAAAAGTACAGGCTTTCTCCTCTACATGGAAAAGCAAGAACAAATAGAATGTAAATTAATAGAAACTGTACTAGAAACATGAGTTGATAATAAGAAAATACCACCTTCTGAGAGAAGTAAAACCATGATTCTTTTATGTAAAATACTCTGTTCTTTCCTGTCTATATTTCTTCTTTTCCATTTCTCTTGCCTTCCTCACTTTATGTCTTCAAGGTAAGTAAAGATTTTTAGGGAGCAAGATGCTTATATGTCCCTAGAGTTTCCAATGCAATGTCTATCCTAGGGCTTATTCTGTATGAGAAAGCAGTTGAGGCTCCTTTGATTTCTTGACCATAAGGCATATACCTTACTTGTTACTTATGCCTTTCACATTAAAAGTGGCATGAGGGAGAGGTAACAGCTTATTTGAGAATCCCTTGGAGAAAATGAAACAAGTGTACACACTCTGGTACTTGGATTTGGCCAGGGAGTGGTGGAGCTACTGCCACAAAACATACTAAGTGCAAGAACTCAAAAGTTCCAAGCATCTACAAATAGTAGATTTCTAGTATAAAATCTTAAAGATATACTATCTGAACATAAGTAATCAAATGGTTTTACAAGGCAGCTGTCATTACTAAATCTCTCCTACTGACCTGAAGATGCCAACTCAGTTTAGAATAACAACGTTGACTCAGATGGGCTCCAGGATAAATGACTCATTTCATGTATGGAAAAAGTGGCACCTCCCTCAGTCAGTATCCCCCACAGACAATCACAGCGACAGATGGACAGCTAAGAATTTTATTACTTCCACTTTAATTTTTTTATAGATGACTATTATCTGTTAAGTTGATGAAGCAAAGTAAAGAAGCTATGATATCATAAGACAAAATAGCGATGTCTATACCTTAGTCCGTATGTCTCCTAAGAGCTGAGAGCAGTCAATTTTTAAAGAGAGAAATTGAAAATAATGAAGAACATTTTGCTAAATAGCACAGTGACTTGGCATTAGCAATGCCCACGATTAGAAAACCCAGTTTTATAACACAGATATCAAAGAACTGTTTACTGTCAGGTTTATTTTTAATCTTCTCAGTGTCCTTTAGCTCAGAGAGAAACACCTAAGCTACAAAAACATTTCCATCACCAGTTTCCCAAAGAAACTCCAAGTATTTATAACCCCTTTGCCATTTGTAAATTAAACTTTATCTTCTCAGTTCAAATTTGATCTAGAAGTTGGAAATTTTCTATAAACTTGATAGTCAGATCTGTGCTAGGCAAGTGATGAAAGCGGAACCCTATGACTACAATTCTGACAGGATTTTGTGGCTGATACCTGCAATGGTGGTGGACACCTTTAATCCAAGCACTCATGGGCCACACATGGTGGATCTCTGTGCGTTCAAGGTTAACCAGGTCTATATAGTGAATTCCAGGCCTGCCAGAACCACACAGTGAGGCCCTATCTCAGAAACGAAAACAAAACGAGCTGGCAGGATGGCTCAGGGATCAAGAGCACTGGCTGTTCTTCAAAAGGATCTGGGTTCAAATCCTAGTATCACATGGCAGCCCACAGCCATCTGTAACTCCAGGTTCAGAGGATCTGACCCCTCTTCTGGCTTCCTCACGCACCAGGCTTACAAATGGTGCAAAGACAAGCATTGAGGCAAAACACCCATATACATAAAAATAAAATGTAAAATACTTTTTTGTTTAAACATGTCCATATAACTTGAAGATATCATCTTACTTGCATAAACAGCAACTCAAGAATGACCAAGCCAATCCCTAAAATTATGCAAGTTCAATGGCAAATCACTTCACATTAAAAAAAAAAAAAAAAAAAAAAAAAAGCAACCTGGATAACATGATTTGGGAATAGCAAGAACTGAAACATCTGATTTTTCAATTCAGAAGAGGTGAGCTACATACTCAGGGCTCAGAAGAACAGAGCGTCTAATTGTATCAGGTCACACTTTAGCAGCTGACCTAAAGACAGACCCTCAACTGTCCACTTTCTCTGTGAGGTCAAGGCCAGCAGGGTCTACACAGAGTACTTCAAGACAGCCAAGGCTACAGAGTGAAAAACCTGTCTCAAAAAACAAAGCAAAGCCCTACAAACTCAAAGTGAAGATAACCTTGAAATTACATGTTTCTAAGTATATGTACATGAATGTACCATTCTATCTGCCATAAAGACAACAAGATTTTTTTTGTTGTTGACACCTCATTAAGATTACTGGATCTGGCTTAAAATTCTGAATAGTTCTTCATAAGGATTGCTCATTTGTGTACTGTTCTGCTTCCTATACCTCTTAGGCTCTTTGTCTTCTTAGGCTTACTCTAAAATTTTCCGTCCCCTTTCACACTGACTTTGAATAGGAACATCAATTAGGGAAATGGAGAAAAGTACCAAGGCATCAGCTACCGCCTCCTCCACGTCGGAGCCTGTGTTTAGAACTCGCATAGCACTGACAGAGGATGACAATCGGCTTGACTGGCTGATCCCATATCCCGGACCTAATTCATCAGAAAAAGAAGGAAAACAGCTTTCAGTCATAAACGTAATAACGCAAGGGGCTGGAGGTGAGTTTCAACTCTTATTAAGGGGGGAGGAAAAAAAACCAATGGGACAAAGCATTTTAAAAGCAATATTGTATTTTTCTGGGCACAATGAGGTTTTGGTCAGGGAAAAGGCAATCAAAATTATTGACAAATGAGAAACAAATTTAAAGAAGAATCACTGTTTATTTGGTAAAACAGGGAGAAGATGGCTCTGCCAATTCAGGCAAGGCTCTCCAAATGAAGTGAACCATGAAGTAACACAGAACTCCCTCATCAGTAACAGTCGGGGAGATTTATGAAGTCACACCAGCAACTCACCACAAGAAAAGCTCTAATTATAATCTCTCCTTCAGGAAAACTGATTTTATTCTTTAGCTAGGATAGGCTGTTCAATAACCATTAAGTGACTACTTTGTGCCCAGTGCTCTGACATGAATAGACAAACTAGAGATGAACTCTCACCTGGCCACCAACTGTTTTATATACTTCTGTTTACAATTAAAACACTTCATCCACCATTTTGGTTTTTTTTTTTTTTAAACACACACATATAAAGATGAAGTACATAACTAAGAACATAAAACAATTATATATTTAAAAATGACATATTATATTTAAAAAAAGAAAGAAAGAAAGAAAAAAGAATAATAAACCAACCAACCAATGCCCATCTGCCAGTTAGAGAAATGCTAAGGTTGCTAAAGGGTGGAAGGATAGTTACTTAGGGGGAAACATAAGTGATTTACTCTCTAATAAATTAAATTTAAATAACAGAAATTAACTTTAAAATGAACATTATGTGATGAAAACAGAAAAGGACAAAATCTGAGATGAGTGCAGAAATGACAGTGAAAATGTACCCATCCTTCACCTGAGGCTCCACACACATCAGGGGCGTAGAGAGCGCCAGTGGATCTGGAGTGGTGTCTGGAGGCTGGAATAACAGGACCATACAAACCTCATCTATCACCACAGAAACAAGGAATAGTGGCAGCACTACTGTCAGGCAAGGAGAGTTCGTTAACAGCGGTCTTACTCTTGAAATTTAATGATCAGAGTACCGCCACATATGGCAACTGAACATTAACTAGCAAAATTGCAAGATCAACCCTGACACAAATATAAATTATACCTAAGTGGACAGACATAGGCCTATAGGAGACAAAAAAAAGGCAAGTATTCAAATGGAAGGAAATGTCAAAAGTACAAGCATGAAAACAAACAAAAACAAACACTTGTAGTAAAAAAAAAACCACTATGGTAACTAATAATAATCTTATCTCCTTTACTCTCAACACCTAGTGAGAGTTATTTCAATTTTATAGATTTGAATTTTTGTGCCCTTCCACTCATATGTTTTAAAATACCAACCATGTGGCTCTCCTCCATCTTAGCTGGTGTCCTCACCAGGATGCAAGCAGCCACATGGCTGGCAGCCATCTTTACTAAGGTGAAAGAGTACGTGTCATGTGACTTCACCATCTTCAGATGACCACATAGTAAAGCGACAACTATATATAAAACGTCTTAGTCCTAATGAGCTCTCTGTTTATCACTGTATCTCCTTTTAGACTAAGAGAACAACAGCAAGTCTCAAAATTTTGGATTGGTATGGACTTTTGAGTGATGGTAAAAATTCAAAGTTATATTTTGCTACAACATGTTGTATATGTGATTCAACTCTGGTTTAGAATATTCTGTATTATATGATGATACAAATGTAAGGTTATAAATGTCTATGGAGATTAACAAAAGCTAGTTCAAGATGTATGTCTAGCCACTTAAGTCCAGTAACTGGCTAACATCAACCTGCTAGAAAATTTAGATAAGTAACACTTTATGTTTGATAAATAAAGTATATTTGATAATCAATATTTATACATTCTTAAAGTCTACTCAGATTCACAGTAATATTTGTCTAACTTCTTTGTCTTTTAAGCTTTAGCTGTGTGGGTAAATTAAGCCATAGTAAAACATGCAATATTCTATAATGGTACACTATAAAAAGATCAATAAAGTTGTCAGTCTCTCTATGAACTGTATTTATAATTAAGAGTTTTACTTTGATAACTGAAGAACATTAATTCAAAGTTGTTATTTTTAAGGTTAAACCTTACAGGGATGGAACACAAAGTCCAAGTCTTATAAAAGCTACTAAATTATTGTAAAGTGTCAGGGATAATTAAGACATGCAGGTTAGCCGGGTATGGTGGTGCACGCCTTTAGTCCCAGCACTCAAGGAGGCAGAGGCAGGTGGGTCTCTGTGAGTTCAAGGACAGCCTGGTCTACAAAGTAAGTCCAGTAGTGTCAAAACTACACTGAGAAACCCTGTCTCAAGCAAAACAAAACAAAACAATGCAAGTTATCAGTCATGTTATAAATGATCAAATTCTTTTTTCAAATTCTTTAATGTGTTCAAAACTATATAGTAGCCATACTAAGTACTAAAGTAATTAACTACAGAAATAAGCTTTGTTTCCTGTATGTTTTCAAAGTTAAGCTTAAAACAAGTTACTAGAAACAAGCAAAATTTGTCTAGATATACTTAATAGAAAATGGTCCTCAAACACTTCAGGGATCTGCAGAATGTGGCATTTAAAATGTTTAATAAAAAAGTTTTTCACGCAAGAGAGGCATGCCAGCTCCTGGCAGCACCCCTAATCTCCAAAGGTGATAGGCACAGAAGAACCTCCACCTGGAGCTTGCTTTAAATGTGACAAAGCTGGCCACTGAGTGAGAAACTGCCTGTTACCTTGAGTGCTGCCCAGGACTCTGTCCAAACTGTGGACAAGCAAGACACTGGGGAGTTGATTGCCCATCTTTGCTTAGACAAGGTAGGCCAGTCATCCCAAGTTCCTACTCCACAGGAAAGTCTGTCAGATCTTCTGGACCTGCTAGCTGAAGACTGACACTGTGGGACCTCTGCCCCCAAAGACCATGGAGAAATCTAGGATGACTGTCCCTGTAGCCAGTAAGCCTCTGTTATTTTTAAAAGATTCAGAAACTGTGTGATCTGTACTTCCTGTTTACTCAGATAAAATTCATCCATCTCAGGTCTCTGATAATGCTGATGACTAGTGTTGCTCTTCCTTTATTTGAAGGAACTTGCTTTACAATGACTGCTCTCAGTAATCAACCACCTGTGTCTCCTGCTGAATAATTGAATAGAAAAAGGTATAAGGTTTATGTAAGGTCTAAGGATACAAAAGCTTAAGTTGTAAGGATCTTAAAAAAAAGACGTTTTAGGGTATTAATGTAAATGCAAGTTATAACTTAAGGTGGGTAAATATAAGTTATCAATACCGGAGGACGTGAAAGCTTAAGTGGTAAGAAAGTGACTTAAGGTATACAAAAAGAATAAAAAACATTTCAGATTCCTTTCCCATGCTATGCTACTGTTGTATTAAGACTTCAAAAACTCAGAGCTCTAACATTAATCAATGCAGTTCTGATAAGTTATTAGTTTAGTTCTGCTAAAGCACTACTACTACTATTGCCATAGTCACAAGCTCAAAATTTTAAATTTCCTTTGGTTGTCTTTTAAGCATAGACTTAAAGCTGCTTCTCACTGTGCTAAAAATGTCTGTTTAATCTATATACACCTTGTCTTTTGGATAGAGGGAAGAGGCCCTGTTTTCATGGTGTATTCACATGGTGTATTCACATTAAAAAGTGAGCTTTTTCCCTTTTGCTCCATGGGAGGTTTCTGTCCTTCAAGTTCTCCTCAAAGGATGACCATGCTTTCAGCCCAAAACCATTCCCCACATCCTATCACATAAAGGTGCGAGGCTGCTGCCTTTTCTACAATGTGGATCACAGTAATGATTACACATAGTTGCAATGTAAAACTTACCTCTTTTTGTGAAATTTAAAAACTCCAGCAACCTTCAGGGAATCGCCTTGAATCCACCTCTCTTGGGTCAAATGAACTCCAAACAAGTACTCTTGTCAATTAACAGCTGGTTTTCCCAGCTGCCTATTCCATTTATTTCTGAGAGTGGGATCTCTCTCCCTTTTCCTGGTTCTGGGTCTCTACTCCCTCAACTACCAGAACTATGGGCATAAAAGTTTCAATTGTACACCTAAGAGAAAGAATTTCCTCTAAGCTCTTTATCTTCTGCCCTAACACATACATCTGTTGCAGCGACCTGCCAGGTTCAGGTGCTCTCTCAAAATCTGTATCCAGGACAGCTTCAAAGTTTCTAGCCTTAGGTGGTCCATCCCCACAGATTGCTTCAACCAGGCCTGCACTTTTCTAGCCAGAGCCTGACAACCAGTGAAACAGCCAGCTCTCTCAGGACTCAGCTAGTATCCCAGCTTTCTTGAGTCCCCAAAGATACCATTACTCCTACACACCAAGAAGCAGTCTAAAGAGCAAAGCACACTCATTCCTGCATCATTATCACCTCTTCCTATTAATTTTTAATTAATTAATTAATTAGTTCTTCGATAGAGGGTTGCTCTGTTCTGGATTTGCCTTGTAGATCAGGCTGGCCTGGAACTCACAGCGATCTGTCTGCCTCTGCCTCCCTGAGTGCTGGGATTACAGGTGTGCACCACTGTGCCCAGCTTCCTCCCCTTTTACAATAAACAAAAAGGAGGAATGTTGCAAATCAGGCACCCCACCAGCCTGCCTTTCAGCAACTCAGTGTCAGCAGCTTATGTTACTCCCTTCCACTACTGACAGGTGTAGGGCATTTCCAGTTGCTATGAACTACCTGTTTTCCTATGTGACACTCAAACCCTGTGAAAGGTCCCTCTGGACATCACATCAGTCTCTCTTTTGTTCTCTGTCTCACTGTCTGTCTGTCTGTCTCATGTTATAATTCTACAGGTTTTGAATTCAAACTTCCTTTTTTTTTTCTTCTTCTTCTTAGAAACAAGTATATAGGCTACACTGGTCTCATTTGTGATCCTGACTCTGCCTCCCTAATGCAAAAATTAAATTTGATATTCTGAATTTATATCTGTGTGACACTGACTTGATTACAATAGGGATCCATTTATATAACGATTGACTTGCTCATTTAAGGTAAGTTACCAAGGCCAGAGGCATTATTCAAATGTATTCATTCCTTTGGACTCTCTGCTGAGAATGACAGAGCAAAGATACAATTGATGAAGAACACTGAACTCTAGGAAAAAGGAGGTTTTCCAATATTGGCAGCTCACTCACCAGGAAAGCAGTGTGCCTCGCTCTTGCTCAGACACTTACCGAGGGGCTGGAAGGAGCGGACCGGACTCGTGTCTCTGCTGCTCTCTCGACTAGCTTCCCGGCTACATCCCTGACTCACACTGGGTCTTGGAATACGACTGCTCCGGGCTGACATAAAATAGCAAGAAGAAACAGAAGGCAGAATTAAGCTTTTCAGATTTTTAGTTTTTTTTTTCCCTTTTCTTTCTTCCTTTTAAAGAACTGATTGATAACAAGCTTGTTTTAAGATTGAAAGTGAATTACTCTTTTATTCTTTACTCTTTTGAGACTGAGACTATGGAAGCATGGAGTCGAGGCTAGTCTCAAACTATGTAGCTTTCAATTTATATGCTTTTTTCACTCCTTATGAATAAAATCACAAAATACAAATACAGGAAAAATAATGTGCCAAAACAATCTGAGAGTACTGACTGAAGGGATAATATCTAGAAAACAAAAAGAAGCAAATTAATGAGGGTGAAAGTTCCAGAAACTCTTGGTGCTACTAAGTCTGTAGGCCGAAAGGCAGTCTCCAGGTGTTAACTGAATAAAGACTTTTTTTGTTTCTCGAGATTGGGTCTCTCTGTGTTAGGCTTGGCTGTCCTGGACTCGCTTTGTAGACCAGGCTGGCCTCAAACTCAGAGCAATCCTTCTAGCTCTGCCTCCCAAGTGCTGGGATTAAAGGCCTGAGACAGCACGTTATGAAGCTACAAAACCTGGTCCTAAATAGTTTCTGAGGAATTTGAGAATGTGTATGAGGCAAAGCAAATGAGTTGATTAAGAAAATTGAGATGGCTGGGCAGTGGAGGCACACACCTTTAATCCTAGCACTCGGGAGGCAGAGACAGGCAGATCTCTGTGAGTTTGAGGCCAGCCTGGTCTACAAAGCGAGTCTAGGACAGCCAAGGATACACAGAGAAATCTTGTCTTGAAAAACCAAAAAGGAAAGGGGGGAAAAAAAAGAAAGAAAAGAAAAGAAAAGAAAACTGAGATGATCCAAGGACGAGTCCATCCAAGCCAGGGGAGCAGTGAAAGGAATCTCAGAGTGGCAGAGGAGACAGGACCAGGCCACAGCCCATGCAAGAATGAGGCTCCACCCAGGAGGAATGAGGCTGACTGAGAGGACAATGTCACTACGGATATGAGAAGAGAATATGGTTCTTTTATAAAACTTTCAAAACAAGAAAAAAGTCAGCAGTTGCTGGGAGAATGGTTAGGGAAGGCTCACTGCAGCACCACAGCAGCCGGAGAGGGCTCTGAGCAGAGCTTGTTTCTGTGCAGCAGGAGCAGTCGCCTCCCACACTGCAGTCCTCAGTGCACTCTTGGAAGAGGTGGGGTCGTGGCAGATTGTGTCTTCCTGGAAGCAAACTTCATTCTTAACAAAATAAATACTCTGTATAACTCTTCATTTTTGTCTTTAAAAATAATTTGTATGTGACAGTCTTGCTATGTAGCCCAGGCTGACTTAAAGTTCACCATCCTTCTGCCTCTGCCCAAAAATTAGTCACTATGCCCAACACTTACAACCTAAAAAAAAAAACAAAAAACAAAAAACAAAAAATGTATGTGTCCATGTGTGTCTGTGTGAGACTGCCTGTAGAAGCCAGAAGATGGTCCCAAAACCTTGGAACTGGAGTTGCAGGTGGTTGTGAGCTGGCCAATATGGATGGCGGGAACTAACTCAGGCTCTCTGCAAAAGCAGCGAGTGTTCTTATCCACCAAGCCATGTTTGTGAATGCAAATGCATAAAGCTGACTATTATAAAAATTAGGTTAGCAAGATGGCTCAGGTAATTCCTGCCAAGCCATATCACTTAAGTTGATCCCTACAACTGCTCTAAGTAGAGAATGACTCCCATAAATCGCTCTCTGACCTCCACATGTGCTTGTGTGTGTGCACTCATACACACTAAATATTTTAAAACTGTAGAATTAAGCTGGTAGCTGTAAAATAGCAGAAAGGTATGAGAGCTAAGATATTGGTTAAAGCTGATGAAATAACACAAATATTCTCTAAAGCTATATATATATATGTAAGTTATCTAAAAGGCTCCATCTGCACATACACCTGCCCACCAGAAGAGGGCAGCAGATCACACACTGCAGATGGTTGTCAGCCACCATATGGTTCCTAGGAATTGAACTTTTAAAGCCTGAGCCATCATCTCTCTAGCCCTTACACAGCTTTTACAACAATGAAAAACTCATGGATAAACAACTGGAGTAGTGTGTGGATTTGTGTTCTGGGTATGACAAATGAAGCAGTGGCCTCCTTGAGACCAAAGGACACCATGATTGGTAAAGAAGGGAGAAAACGAGAGGAAAGGAAGAGAGAAAGCAGAGGTAAGTCGGTGACAGATTCTGGGCCCATCAAGATGATGTCGACCAAGCAACCTTTAAGCCTGCACAATCTACAAATGTTTCAGGCAGGAGAGAGAACAAATCCACCTTTACTGTTCATGCTGACTTCAACTATAATTTCTATTAGTGGAAATGGACGTGTTCTTGTCAATACACAGAAAGGACCAGTGGATTGCTGCTTTTGAAGCAGTGCATCCATCCAAGTCCCCTCGGAGGCTAATGCACACCCGGTGGACAGTGATGTGCACACACAGGACAGCCACACAGGACAGCTAGGCTGCTGTCTACAGGGTCCTTGCACTTGACAACGTTAGCCTTCTTTTCAAAGGTTTTACACTTTCAAGATTCAATTCATACCCTACACTTCAGCAAGCTGGTCTGTGATTCTCCTTGAGCATTCTAGGAAGGCAAAAGCAGTGCCGCAGCCTTACCTACTGAGAGCCTAGACGGGCTGGCCTCTCGGCTGCAGCCCTGGCTCCTCGGGATCTTGCTTCTCTTCTGTGCTGAAGCTGCACTGACCAGGACTCGCTGAGCACCAGAGCTCACAGTCGAGAGGGCTGTTGTGGTTAGAACTCTTCCTGGAGACCCAGATCGGCTGCCAGCTGAACAGCAAACACATAAAATATGCAAATGTTGATGCCAAAGAAACTTGCAATGAATGCTACAGGAACACTGTGATATCATGGCTGGTTCTAAGACCAAAGAAACAGACTGAGAAGATTTACATACAAACATAGCCTGTGGAGGGAAAATGCACTGCACAGACCTGCACTGAAGAATAAGCTACCTCAAGCACACGCTTGATAATGGCAATACCACTGGGAATTTTAAAGCAAATAGTAAAAAGATCCCCAGAGCAATCCTGATATGACAGTGTGTTTTGTATGGTTGAGATGCTCTGTAAAACAGCATTACTTAAAAGAAATGTAAACTCTTAGTCTATTACACTTAGTATTTGTGTCTGGAACATACTGTGACAACTTGCTTTTTCTTAAAATAGCTTGCCTCATGAAATATATGAATAGGCACAGTCATTTGGTGCTATTCATATTTTTAAATTTTACAAGATTAAAAATTGTGCTGCTTTCAAATTGAGTCAGAGAAGGTTCTTTCTGCAGTGGGCAGTGATTTCTGTAGACTCCTAACTGGTCAAGAGCTCAGAACAAGTAAGTGGTGGGTGTTCAGCTCTCGATGGGACTTCTCTATTAAGGGTCCCTACATACAAGGCTCAGGAAACACTGCAGGAGTTGCAGAAACAATGGAAGGGGGTTGGGTTTGGGGGACATGACACAACCACTGTGTTCATTAACTTATAGCTTTGGTTACCTGCACTTGACTGGTCCAGTTACTACTCCAGCATGGAAGAAGGAAGAAAGGGCTCGCGAGGCCCCTCCCATCAGCTGGTGGCTGCTGGGAAGGGAGGGTCAGTTCTCCCCTGTGGTGTGGCCCTAGTAGGTCACACTGCCTTCCCACATCCTTGTACCTATTGGTAGCACTAATTGGACTTAGCAAGTTATTGTTTTTTTCTTAAAGGACAAGAAAGGAGGAAAAGATAAGAAGGGACCGGGAGAAAAGGCAGGAGAGACTATCTAAGATACAGTTATATGCAGTGTACGAAATTGTCGAAAAATAAATAAAAGCATTAAATTTAAATTAAATGCTGACAGAATTGGGGCAGCTGAGGAAGAGAAATTTGTGTTTGCTAGTTGAAGGTGGGGGCTCTTGGCTGGCTACATTCTAGAACACACAAATCCCAAGGGCAGACTAAGAGGGAAATGCCACAGAAATCAGATGTGTGTTGCTCAAGGCGCTAGAGATCTGGAAATGGATCACAAAAGTTAAGAAACGCATTTTCATATTGGGCCTACTTGTATATCTTAGGTTGGTCTGGAATTTGAAGTGATCCTCCTGCCTCTACCTCCCAAGTGCTAGGTCTGTACTACCATATCCAGCAAGAAATCCATTTTTAAACCAAAAACACTCGGGTAGGCTACCTTTTCAAGGGGGATCACTTTGTCAATCAAAGTGCTTGATGTATATACTGAATAGCTCAACGACGCAGCAACTGAATGGCAATAATATAGAAAACGTGCGTTTATATAATTCCTAAGGGGAAACGTTTTCTCTGTTACCCACTTTTACTCCACTGCTAAGAGTCACTGCTCACACTGCACATTCTATGTGACACACTCAACTATGTCTCATTTCCACCCAGGAGATTAAAGACTCAACGCCAATGAGAGTGAGCACTTGCTGTCCAAAATGGCATAGTGTGCTCGGCAGCGGGAGTGCACATGCCTTTAATCCCAGCTAGCTTTTGGGAGGCAGAGGCAGGTAGATCTTTGGTCTACAGAGCAAGTTTCAGGACAGGGCTACAGAGAAACTCTGTCTCAAAAAACCAAAACAACAAAAATCCAAAACAAACAAACAAACAAACACAAAAACTCAACCCCCCCCCATAAAAACCATCAAAACCCACAAATGGCACTGTATACAAGGCACTCACTATCCAAAATGGCACTGTGTACAAAGTATTTTAGAGGACTGCCTCATCTTCCTTATGGAGGACACCAGTTTTAGTTCTAGCCAACTGTCTTAAAGTAACTTTAACAAGCTCTTGGAAACTTTCAAAAACAATAGGTTTAAACGCTCCTGATTTTGCCACTCTATGCATGTTAACAATCATGAATAAGCTGGGAATCGTGGCACACACCTGTAATGCTAGCACTATGGAGGCAGAGGCAGGTGGATTTCTGTGAGTTTGAGCCAGCCTGGTCTATAAAGTGAGTCCAGGACAGCCAAGGCTACACAGAGAAACTAAACCAAACCAAACCACAGGGGCGTGGGGGAGAGAGACATGGACAAGCTGCGTGTGATCTGCTGTGATACTTATTATTAAGTTTTCTGGGCATGGTTTGCTTAGTCGAGTTCACCTTCTTGGTTAGTCTTTTAAATGTTATCAAAACACATTAATAAAATACATTACACTGGGGAGACCAATATTATGAAATGAAGAAGCATTGCTGCCTGTGAAATTAACAATTTACTGATTGAGTAGAAGACTTCTAAATTATAGGGAAATTACTCTACTTTAAAATGATCATTCATTCAAAAGTTTCAAGATGTTGCAGGTGAAGAGTCTTCAAATCTGGTTTCTTTCTCGTCCTTATCTGAAGGGTTTTTGAGGCATCTGTTTTCTCCATGCAATATCTAAACTAAACATACACACGAAAACACCCAAACACCCAACATGCCACAAACTCACAATGCAAGATAGGCCAACGGAAGTTATGAGAAACTCTTAACGATATAAACACTATAATGAACTGAGCACATACAGTATGCATTCTGTTAATATCAGTAATAAATTTGTGTGGGTGGAGGCACTGGTAAGGAAAACTAGAGAACTTGTAGGTCTATTCAGCAGACAGAAGCATATTGACTACACTTTCTACTTGGCATCTACTGACTTGATTAAATGTATGCAAGTTCACTCTCTAGATATTTAAACTCAGCCATGCCCTTGCCTTAAGGAGTGAAGTGGGCAGTGCTTGTTTTATGTAAACACTGTTCCTTCTTCTCCATTATCCTCTGACCCCAAAGGCTGGGATAACTCACTGGAATCACTTATACTTAATATAAAATACTGAGGCTCTTTCTCTGGTGGACGTATTCACCCCATAGAGTAACATGGAACGGAAATGTTCCAGAAGCAAAGCTTGCAGTTGGACAACTATTTTCTGTTGTGTTGTCGCATTTCAAAATGTTACCATAGGTCCCTCTCTTCTTAAAACATTTATATCTGTAGAGTCAACTTGGATAATTTAAAAGTTTTTGGAGCTTTCACAACATTAGAAAGACAGGCCAGTTTTTGTTCCAGCACAATCACAGAATGGTTGAATATTACCTAGCAAGAATTTCTGCTGAATAGAACTTATTCTTGTTAATGAAAATAGGTGACCAAACAATGGGTGCACACATAAAGTCTGTAGATTCTTACCACCAATGGTATTAGCAGATTGTGATCCTGAACAAGTGTAAAGGCAGAATTAGGGTAAGGGTTATAATCCACGAAGAGGGGAGGAGCAGTTTTAAAATGGATGGCAGATGAAAATAATAAAGCTTTAGTCAGTTCTCAGGAAAAAAACAACCTAACGCAAAAAAAAAAAAAAAAAAAAAAAAAAAAAAAAAAACCAAAAAAGAAACAAACAAAAAACCAAACTTTAAAAGCTTCCATAGCACAAATGTCTGTCACAAAAGCAGTGCACTTAACAGTTCTTACAGCTGACACTCATGTACAAAGCAGATGAAATGAAACTGCAAAAGTCAATGCACATTCTTCAGCTTATCCATTATGGGAAGTCCCACATCTAAGTCGTTAAATGTTTACAATTTTATTTTAAACATTTAATTTAAAATTAGATATAGGAACAAATATCACATCTTATAGCTGAAGAAAAAAAGGAGACGAAAAAGCTGCAAATTTCATCTTTCTTAAGAATTACAGAAAAGCAAGAGGTAGGGAAGGGAGAAAGCTCCCGACAGGCTGCCCAATCATCTGTGCACACCAGTCACTACCAACAGTGAGGACACAGCGCTCCCTTAGTCTACAAGTCTCCCCATTAGGTTGGACTCGTCTATTCTAGTAAGCCTGAGCACACCTGCTTTGATCCAAGAGATTCTTTTTTTCTAGATGATAATACAAAACCACGGAAGGACCATGCAGCCCTAGTGAATCGTCACAACAAAGTGAAGATGGAGGTCACAGGAACACTCCTGTGTAAATCTGTTGTGAAGAAACTTGCATACAAATCACATATCTTTATAATAAACATTGAAAGTGAACACATACTCATTCAAATAATAAGCAAGCAAACAAACAAAATCTTTCTAATATGATTTAAGACTAGTGTTATTTTATAGCGGGAAAGTCTCTGGATCTTAAAGTCCTAAGAGGTTGAATAAGCCAAATGTAAAATAATCCTACTTTTCACTAAAGTGACCTGAAGTAGCAATAATTGAAAAAGAGGGTCACAACAAGGCCAAGAAGTCAGAAAAACAACAATTATCTCACCATTAAGTTTTATCATTAAATCCTAGCATAAACAATTTATGGTTATATTTATTTTTCTTTATGTTTTAAGCATTCTATCTTCAGTGCTTATTTCTGTTCCATGAGGGCAGTAAGAATATCAATGTATGGAAATACATTCATTTTATTATGAATAATGACAAGGATAATCATATCAGGTAGGTCATGGCACCTACTCTGGGGCAGATACTATTTTAGCTTCATTAAATACGCTGTGCCATTTGATGCACATGACAATCCCATGAGGTTTAGGCCATTATTCTCTTCCTTTTACAGCTGGGTAAAGAGAAATACAGGAACTTTAAAAGGGCCAGAACTCCAACTTGGGCAATGTAGCTCCCAAGCCTGCAAACTTTACCACAGCACAGCGCTCTCACTCATATGACTCGGTTGGCCTGTGGTCGTACCCGAGACCCAGTTTCTTACCCAGCTCCCAGGCCGTACTGATGTTGGTCTGGGCAGCACACAAGGAGAAGAGAGGCTAAACTGCTAATTAACGTTCTCTAAGAGTCACTCCAGACGCACAGACTCATGGGAGAATGTGGCATTAGCATCACTTTGAGTCTGTCAGAGAAAAACCTGGGCCTTGCAGGACAGTCTGCCCTTCTGGCTGTTTGTAAGCAGTCTTCATCCTGAAAACAAATTCTACCAAATCTTTCTGCTTATTTAAGGACTCCTGCAGAAACTTTCCTTTGAAGCCATTCTTTCCCAAGATGATTAGGTTATGCAGAAGAACCTACTTGTCACTTCTTTAAAACAAAACAAAACAAACAAACAAACAAACAAAAAAGCCCATTTAGTTTTAGAGTGCCCAGGACAATCTCTCAGTCTAGAGGGAACAGGAAGAAATAATTTTCAGTTAAAAATGCCATTATCCAGGCCACTTGTTTGGACATACAGAAACAGACTGCTCATCTTACTAAGACTGTGCTTTTTTAATTATTCTCCTAAGCAACTCAGTGACTAATAATATAGTAAGAACATAAATCTCAAACCCCACATGAAATTCATCAGATCTGGCTGGTTAAGCCCGCTTCTCCTTCACTATAAGTCAGTATATACTAGTCCAAAACACTAGCTAAAATTTAAGACGACCTAATACATTTTGGGGGGAGTAATAAGACACCACTTTTCTATCTTTGCGTAGCATCTGCGTAGATTTTGGTGTTAATACTGAGAAATTATTTTGAGTCTAAAAGGCATAATTTTCCACGCCTGCAAATTTCTGAGGAGAATGGGATCCCTGACTTTAAAGATTTGTATTTAAAGTGTGTCCATGCAAACATCTGTACAGATGAGGAGTTCTTTCTAAGTGGTAGAGATTAATGATGCGGCCCTAGTAACACAAACACAAGACAACACCCACTCAAAAAAAAAAAAAAAAAATCCCAAACATGCACAACAACTGACCCAAAACATTGAAAAAAATACCTTCATTTTTGTCAGGTGATGATGAACCTAAAGTACAGAACAAGAACTCAGTATGCGGCTTGTTGCTTTTAAAATCAGCTTTGAATTTACCCACTGTTCATCTCCTAACACAGTGATATAAAGAACATCCATCCTAGCAGACTGACAGACACAGAGGACTCATGAGCAGTACATACGCTGGGACTGAGACACCATTTTTGTCCGGCTTCTTCCTCTAGAATCAGTCTTGGCATTTCCTACAGCAGCAAGTGGTGCAGAAAGTTTGGCTCTCACCCGTCCTGAGGAATAAATATTTACAGAATTAAAACACGTCCTATAATAGTATTTAGTACTAAGAAGGGGACCTCCACTAATTTCAAGCATTTTTACATTCTGAAATAAGGAAGCCATTATTTATATATTTCTCTTAAAAAATTAAAAGGACATAGTTTAGGCTTTGCTTTCTGAGATGGCATTTCCTATAGGCTTATCTGAAATCCCTTGGCTTAGGAGATTCTCCTGCCTTAGCTTACAAGTATTTGGGACCACAGCCTGTATACCATCAAGCCCAGGCATATATTGCTTTATTCATGTTCTATATAAGAATAAAATTGTAGCTGGGCAGTGGTGGCACACACCTTAAATCCCAGCACTCAGAGTTCAAAGCCAACCTGGTCTACAGAGTGAATTCCAGGACAGATAGGTCTATACAGGGAAACCCTGTCTCAAAATACAAAAAGGAGTAAAATCACCAGCATACACCATTGATCCTAGCACTTGGGAGGCAGATACAGGAGATCTCTTTGAGTTTGTGGCCAGTCTGGTCTATGGGAGACCCTCAAAAGACAAAAAATAAAACAAAACCAAAAAGAAAAAAAATTCTGTTTCTAGTTACTTAAGTCTGTTCTCAAATATACCCTATAGGTTTAAAAGATGAACAAAACAATCTTGTTTACTGAGTGTACTTCTAGAGAGATTTGCAGAAGAAATGTCAGCAGCCAAGTCAGCCTTTTAGATCAGATGGCCACAGGTGCACACAGATGTGCTCACTCCTTTCTCCCAACCAACATTTTACTGGGAGTAATTCAGGAAGCAGAGTATCTATCACAAGGGGATTGGCACTTAATTTTCTTTTCTTCCTAGATGCATTCCTTTCACCTCTACCTCCACTTCACCCCACTCTATAAAACCAGACTACAAATATCTTCACTGTATTTCTAGAGTTTTGGGGGTGCGGTGGGATCTTTGGTCCTGCTGGAACTCATGCTGTAGACCAGGCTGTCCTCAAACTCACTGAGGCCTTCCTGATTAAAGACATTTGTCACCCAACTTGGCTCTTTCTAGAGCTCTTGAAAATATGTTGATCGAAGTGTCTGTGTAAACTGCCAGCAGTGAAAAATGAGTGACAGGAAAATCTCCACGGCTAGGCACTCTGGTGCTCTCCAGTGACAGTCTCAAACAGATCCTCATGATGTTGAACACAAAAAGAAGAAGGGGGGAAACCACTAGCATTTAGAATCTTCTTACACTAAGGGGTATAATTTGTAGGGACTCCCAAAATTCTGACTAGACCAATATGACCATATTGATTAGCAAAGAACATACTAATGAGCAGGGCTAGATTTAAAAATAAAGGACTGAGTGAGATCAGAAAAGAGTGGTAGGAGCTAGGAGAGAAGCAGAGGCAAATCTAGACAGAGGATCACCTCACCGTCTCAATGCTATCAACTGCAAGGCCCCAGGAGCCCACACTGCAGGCCTGTGAGGCTTTAGGAACCTGCTCTGGGCAGGACATAATGTCTTCATAAGCAACAAGCAGTGCAGAGACATTGAGTGGTTATATTTGAATAAAGAATCTGTCTACAAGCAGCACATGTTGGCACATGCCTGTAATCCTAACACTCGGTCAGCCTGGTCTACCCAGTAGTCCAGGACAGCCAAGGCTACACAGAGAAACCGTGTCTTGAAAAACCAAAAAAGATAAAAAAGAATCCATCCATAATCTAGCCACATACTAATGCTATAAATTAAAAAGTGCTGATGCAAGCTGTCATTCATTTTCATTATCACAATTTCCATTTTTAGAGTACTCCAATTTAAACTTAAAACAGAAAATGATCTTAAGCATACTACAGTTAATATAGAACCAAACAAGATTACGTGTATTTGGTTTTATCCTCAAGAAAATGATGTTCACATAAAACTTAGGAAAAAACATGGTATTTAAATAAAATCAAGAGCTTTAATGAGATAGCCTTCAGGAAGGATAAATATAAAAACGGAGAAGAAATAAATATTTTTAAAATGTGAACTGACTCAGGAAAGCATATGTAGCAAGTAGCTATGTCCTCAAACTGAATTTGAATCAGAGATCAAACTCCTTAATCATCAATTCAAAGTAAATGAAATAAGTATTTAATGTCCAATGATAAAGCAGCGCTCCCATGAAGCGGAAATGACTTGACATTAACACATTAAAAGCAAAAATAAAAGAAAGGCATTTCTGTTGTCATTACTTAGAAGTATGAAATTATATACTTGATATTACTAAACATGTTAAGCAATTATGTTTTTCTATCATGAGATGATCTAAAATATAAAGCAAAACTGCATAATGAAGAATTAGAAAAAAAAATTCACATACAATGAACACATCCAACTAGTGAATGCAGAAGCTACCACAGCTGGCAAATGACAAAGGTCTGCAGATAAATTAGCCTGTTTTAGTTTCAATACATACTACCAATGAGAATAGTGAGGTAGAGGTATTTGTGTTACTAACAAAATATTTACTTCTTACCATCTTCAGATGCTGTTCCTAAATAAGAGAAATAAAACAATATTTCAACAAATTCTGAAAATGCTACCTTATAATCCCCTCCCCCAAGATTCATCTGAAAGAGTGGAAATAGAACATAACTTCAGTCAGACAGGCTGTGGTCTCAAAAACACTCTCATTCTCAAATGAGAAAAAAATAATCTGAGAGAATTCAATTCACAGCTCACATTAACAAAGTTAAAGTCAGGAAACTAAAAATAGCAAAATTCTTAAATTTTAAAAGGGTGGAAGAAATCCCAGAAATTAATTACTTAAGAACAACTTAACTCTCTGATTACTTTTCCTTACAAATAAAGCTTCATATAGACTTTTCTAAAGTAGAAATATTTTCTATTCACTTTCAAAAGGTAGCCCATAAGGGAACCAGAAAAAACAAAAAACAAAACAAAACAACTATACAAACAGAATTAAAGTATAGAAATCAAATCCATGACCTAGGCCTCATTTGCCTAATATTTTCATGAAATCACATACACATTCAGAGACATAACAGGAGTCCTCAGATATTTACTCAAGCGTCTTGTGTGTTACCTACAAAATGAAAATGCTACTACAGTGCAGTGATACGTGTGACACACAGATGAAGGGTTGAGCATAATGACTGAATGACTGACACATCACATATCACAGGGCTCCTAAAGAAGGATGTTAATTCTGACCCAAACAAAAACAAACTACTTTGATTGAGAAGTGATAAAATTTCCAAGTATCCCAGCAACATTAAGGTTTAAGGATATCTTAAGAGTTGACACACACACACACACAGAGAGAGAGAGAGAGAGAGAGAGGGAGAGACAGACAGACAGACAGACAGAGACAGAGACAGAGATAGAGATAGAGATAGAGAAAGAACCCCCCCATGGCTGTCATTTTATTAAAAATCTTAATTATGAAATGCTTTATAAAGGAGATACTAAAAATAACACTCCCGTTCCCAATCTGAGATTAAATAAAGCTTCCATTTCATTAAAATAGAAAAAGGCAATTGGGTTAATTTGTAGAGTTTATGTAATAATTAAAGATCAAACTTCCAGGAAGAGGAAGCTGCAATGATTTTCTGTCTAGTGTCACAGAAAACACTATACAGAGTTGTTATTAAATCAAGGCAACTACACACAAACTACAATAATTTGAATATTAGAATTTTAAAGGCAAAGCTTAAATGTCAGCTTTAATTAAATGTTAGTTTAAAAGCTCAGCATCTTTAACTTGCATTCCATTTTAAATAAACATGTGAACTGTGAAATGTCCGTGTCCCTCTCCATCGGTCAGTAATGTGCTAAAGCCAAGACTTAGGAGCCTCCTTTCCTCCCTCTGCATCCAGTATTGTAAAAGGAAATAATAAGTTTAAAATATATGAGGCCTATTTTTCAGGGTTCATGTGAAGTATTTTAGCAACTGAAAAAAGAAAAAAAAGTACAAGGAGCCCAAAATGGATAATAGTAACTCAAAATTTAGCCAGTGAGTCACGTAGCCATTTTCACATTAGAGTTCTTGATCAATAAGTGCTGCACGTTCAGGAAGCTGTGGCAGGCAGAATGAACAACAGAAACGTGGAGAAGAGTTATAAAAGTCTTACCGTCCATCTTGTCAGACGTATCCTCTTTGATGAAAGAGCAAGTAAAGAACAGAGGGAAACTTAGTATGTTGGGAAAAGGTTTAGTAATCCTCATCTTTTAAAAAAAGACAACAATTTACTGTGCACACTCAGTTTGCTCACAAATCCCATCTTCTCTTTGACCTTTCAGCTGCTGTAATCACACATCTGGGTAAATAAGAACCCTCTGTCTCTATCCCAGGAGTTCATAGAGAAAAATCACATGGCTATGTGGTCAGGTAGCACTACTGAAGACCAGGCCTTTACTATCTGGCACAAAAGAGTTAAAATAGCAGGACTGACAGTGCTCTTGTCTTTGAGGCTCATTTGTCACAATCTTCCTGTCCCAGTACCCTGAGTGCTGCAGTCATGGTATATGCCACCATGCTTGGCTGCTGTTGCCTTTCAGAAGGTCCTGTATGTGATGCTGGCCTCCACTGACTCAGCTGTGAAGCCCCCACAGTAACAAGGCTTAGTCACAGAAGAGGCACTGGACTGCCACAGCTATCTGCCTGAACCATTCTGCAAACAGTATCATTTGCGGTGAGCACCTACTTTCTTCTGGGTGTCTGTAATTGTGGCTTGCTGAGAAAGCAAAGAGCCAACATGACCAGCGCCTCTCCCTACCCCACCCTGGACTAGAAGTCTTAAATGAGCTTCCCTGGCAGAAACACTGGTTGACATGTTGCAGCATTTCATGCCAGAGAAAGGAGTCTTCCCAAGTCCAGCTCCTACAGTGAGAACTACAAAGCATACATTAGACCTCCAAGGTTTTCTTCCAATTGGTTCTGCGAGGAGCATTCCACTCTAACAAACCTCAGCCACAAGCCAGTGTGGTAGTTATGCCAAGTCTAAAAAATGCCCCTCCTGTTGGACTCAAGGCTGTTCAAAACCTTAAGTCACTTCTTAGACCGAGAATTCTCAGGCAGGAAAGTACAGTCTTCCAGTGACGCTCCTCTTAACAACCCCTGCTGCTGCAAACACTATGTCTAGCTCTTACCATCCCCTCCATTTCTATCTATTCTGACTCAGGAAAACCCTGGCCCTTGGCAGCAAGGCTGCCTCCTGCTCTGCTCACTACAGGGCACTCCTCAGTCTTCTAGAGAAGCCGCACCAGGAGGTTCTCTTTTCATCCTGTACTTCTTCCTAAACTGGCTAACCACTTTAGTGTACAAACAAATGAAAAAAAAAAAAAAAAAAAAAAAAAAGAAGGAAGCAGGGAGGAGGAAAGTGCCAGAACCAGGGGAGCTACAGAGCTTTCACTTTTTCTTGACAATCAAGTATGGGAATAAGTTACAGACTCCAGTGTCAACTTCCTCTACAACCAGCCAAAATCTTATTTTTGTCCAAAAGACCTTACATAAATCATTTGTTTTCTTTTCTATTAAGGCAGTTTCATAAACCTGCCTATTGAGGTGTTAGATAAGCATTTTATCATGAGGTATACCTCCAATATATAAAACACACACACACTCGCCATTTTGTATGACACTAAGCTTCCTCTACAAAAGTTAACAGGTAAGTTTACACTCATGCCACCTTCCTGGCAAATAATTCAGAGCTTTAATAAAAAACAAAAGCAAACTAAGCAGTGGCAATTGTGCTAAAGACTGTATAGAATTTAGTGTCACTTTCTCTCTATAGCCATTTTATCCCAAGTGTTTGCTAAAATTTTGAGTTTGAGGTCTCATAGCAACTTTAACTCAAAATGCATGAAAGCTAGCACGCCATCTTTAGCCTCTCACTTCTCAGCATCATGCCAATAAACTGAAAACCTCTGGGCAGAATTTACCGATCCTCAGTACCTTGAGAGACCTGGTAATAATTTCACTCCTTCTTAAGTCTCTGATGGGGTTGAAGACTAGATAGTTTGAGTTTTACAGTTAGGTTTAAGTTGTTTAGGACTGAGGAAAATGTTTTAAAGACTAGAAAGATGGTTTTTTTTTAAGTTGATAAATACAAGATATGGCAGAGAATGATTTAGGTTACAAAACTTTACACTCACCTAGACAGGATATATAGTATTTTCTGCAAGGTTGCCAAAAACAAAGGAGCTAAATATTTTGAATGGAACTTTTACATATGGCTTTCCTGATTGCTTCATAACTGTTTTTACTGTGTGCAGTTTATTATAAATTAATAAAGTCCATATGCCAAATTTTACATATGAATGGAACTTTTACATATGGCTTTCCTGATACTTTCATACTGTTTTTACTGTATGTAGTTTATTCTAAATAAATAAAGTTAATATGCCAAAGAAAATCCACTAAATGCAGGAAGTGGTTGCTAGAAAAAATGATACACTCATCCTGAATTCTGTATGTTCACACATGATAAACAAGGCTCAGTGTAGAAAACAGCAGAGCCCACCAATCATACATGTATAGGATTGAATGGGACTGCATGGGGACAGAGGTGGGCTGTGTGCTGGCCATGCCCAGCTGAGGTAGGCGCTCAAATATGAACTCATGAGACAGTTACAGCAATAAGTTCTCTCTTTCCATCAGATGAGTCCCAGTGACTAAACTGAGTCATCAGGCTTGGCGGCAGCTGCCTTTACTTACTGAGCTATCTCGATGGCCTTGGGTCCAAACATTTTAAAAAGCTTCATGTATGGAAACTGCCATCAGAAAACAGTGTCCCATCACAAACTGACCTCAGCACTGCTTGTTAAGATCCGGTTCATCACACTCAACAACTAAGCTCTCCTTTATACGAATTTAAACTTCCATTTGTTTGGCCACAGTTAAAATCCAACATTTGTTCTGGTGTTTCTAGGCAACTGTGATATGTAATTTATTTTTATGATCTATGTATACTTTTTTTCCTTTATAAAAATAAGCACATCTGTCATAGACTTGGAAAACATAGCTATCATACCTTGGTGGAATATGGCAAAAGTTGTCTCACAGCTAGTTAAGCTTATATTTTCACATATTAGATTTAAATTTAAGACTTTTCATTATAGTTTATTTAGATTTAGAATTTTTTTTTTCCTGTCATGTGAGATTAAATGAATTCTTATCTGTTAGGCTTTCAACAAGTTGTCTTACAGTTTTGTTCAAGTCTCTGGTCATCTGGGATGTATTCAACCACAGGGTGTAGCAGGTTATAACTTAAATTTACAAAAGTTGTGAATACATGCTTCAACGCCACACACCCATCTACCCTGATTTTATCCTTCTGAAACAGTGCCACTCACCAAACTCATGCCCTGTACTGTCGTCAGCAGTGTTCTACTACCACAACCAAGAGAAAGAGAACAGAAGAGTGCAACAGAGACTCACCATGAATAACCAGCCTTCACTTTCTAGATTGGTGGGCAGGCAAACATACAGGAAAAACAAAAAACAACAAGAAAACAAACAAACCAAACCAAACAAACAAAAACTCTGAACAGCATTAGGAACGTATGCCTAGACTTTGATTATACACAGAAGACCTCTTTAGTTCTCCTGTATCTCCAAAGGTAAAGGAAGAGAAATAAATAAGATCAAGGAAACAGAGAAGCTGATTACACAGCCAGCACGTTCCCTTGGTAAACAGTAGGTAGGTATATCAGCACAGTTATGAAAACTTACAGGCAATCAAGGAGTCAAGAACAATCCCTAATCAAGACAATGAAGAAAAGCAGAAACAAAGTGGTGCACAGGTACATGGGTCATCCCTAACAGGCAAGAATGAACTAGAAGTGAGTATGACATTTTATTTTTTCTTCACTGAGACCAGGGGAAGAATGTAATTAGCTGTCTTACCAAGCGATGCATAGGAACCTGGATTCAGGGCACCTGCGCCTAACCGCCCACTTCGCACAGCCTGTCCAGCAGCGTGATGCGCCTTGGCACCAGCTGCAGCATTTACATCAATGTCACTTCGAGAACGCTGTAGACTTCCTGGGAGGGAGCTGGCTTTGCCGCCTCCCACCGACACTACAGAAAACAAATTATCCTATGTTATTTAAACTGCTGCAAACAAAATGAAGACATGTGAACTTGAAACCATCATGAGCAAATCATCTATAGCAACACAGGATTCACAAGACAGCAGTGGCCGAATGGGCAGCACTATAATGCCATTTTAAAGTCAGAATGCCTCGGTTTCAGTTGTGACACAAAGAAGTCTTCTTCAGCAATTTTGAGTAGTTCTTTGCTTAATTTTTCTCTCATGAAAAAACAGGTCTGTTTGGTAACAAAAGAGATGATGTTTAAGGCTGTTTTGTGAAAATGAGCAGTAAAATACAGGACAGCATTATTATTCCATTTGTCTATTAGAAATGGAGGAACAGCTAGTCTAGGACCAGGGATACGGAAAAATCAGCAGAGCTCTGTTGTTCTTAGGAAGTCTGAGCCAAGTTAGTAACTTCTGAAATTTAGTTTCAGTTTAAAATAGTTTAGTGCACAACAGTAACAGTTATGAAAGCAACAGAGTGGGTCCTACAAAGCGTTTAAAAGAAATGAAACAGAAGAGAAACCATGGCTCACAACGTCTCAGTAAGCACTGCTGCCCACGCTTCAGCTTTTACACGTGCACACAGAGCTACAGTGTGGGCCCAGGTTATGAAACTATTTTCTTATTGTGGGTCACATCAAAGCACTTTAATGGGCACTGCTAAGAGACAAAATAGGCTGTAACTCTTACTCAAAGAAGCAATTACCTCTTCCGGCCACAGTCGAAGGGTTTGCTGTTGACCATTTTGAAGAAAAAGGACGACTGGAAGGCAAGAAGAAATACTTTAGTAACAAGCCTTAATTAATTGATCATTCTGATAAGTGTGAAACAGCAGCTGTCAAGAAAGTTGAGGAAGTTTCCTTTAAAAATGGTTGTTTTCAAGAATTACCTATAAACAACAAATTAATTGGCAATAAACAAATAGAGACCAGGTTGTTTTATTCACTCTGCTCTTTAGCACATGGAGAACTCAATGTTAGTACTACCAATCTCGCACATCCTGAAGTATTTCACTTAGAAGAGACACAGCTGTGGGTGTTACTAGCATACATGCAGGATGGCACACCAGATTCTGTCTTGTGGGATTCCTCTCATGTCATGACCTGGAAATTAACTACTTGCTGCATCAATTACTTTATGGAATCAAGAAATGCACACAAGTCAAGTGATCCTCAACACGGACATAATGAAACAAACTGTAAATCAGTAAACTCTTAATATGAAACCCAAACAATAGTCAAACTAGCACACGGTCTAATGCTAACAGCAGAACAAAGACGAAGAGCAACCAAGCCACCGTTTGTCAAGGTCATAGCGGACACTAACCATCCCAGTGAATCACTAGGGAAAGGGATGCAGAACTTCCGTGTGTGTGTGTGTGTGTGTGTGTGTGTGTGTGTGTGTGTGTGTCTGTCTGTCTGTCTGTCCGTCCCCGTCCCCGTCCTTACTTGAGACTTTCCTGAGAGCTCGATGAGGACCTGTCTGACTGTGGAAGAGATGCCACACTGCCAGAACTCCTTAAGTAAGTTTGAAGACTTTTCTGATAGGATGGCTCAAGGGAATTATACAATGTTTCAGCTTCACCAGGAAAGTGGTTTCTAAGGCCCATGTATGTCCTATAAAAGAAAAAAAAAAAAAGTACAGTCAGTAACTGCTTGTCATGACTGGAGAAACACAAACTCACACATGTTTAATGCGTTCTCTGTGACAGGTGAGACCTGTGTAAGCTGAATGAGTTCCAGTGGGAAGACTGCAGGCTCTTGAGAAAAGCAGACCTCAGTTCGCAGGATGGTTGTGTCACTTATGGCTCATGGAGCCCAGAGTGAGCTCCCAATCTCACTTGAGTGAGACCCCAATCTTAGATGCAGCTAGGGAGACAGTACTACTTTTGTAGAACTATCTTCAGGATTAAAAAGTTAAAAATAGTCCAGCTGTGGTGGTGCTTGCCTTCAATCCCAGCAATCAGGAGGGGACCTCTGTGGATTGAAGGCCAGCCTGGTCTACATACTAAGTTCCAGGTCAGCCAAGGCTACAGAGTGAGAACCTGTTTCAAAGGGGTCAGGGGGGAGCAGGGGGGGGGCGAGGGGGGACGCGGCGTGCACGTAATGAAAGTGAATACTCTCTGATGGAGCGAGAACAGTGATGATTGCACACATCACAACTGAAAGTTGGTTGCTTTGTGTCTATCACAGAGTTAATGGAGAACATGTATTTCAGTTTTGCTGGAGTTAGTCAAATGGAACAATTGGGATATTGGTGATATAATTACCTCTCAACATAATTCCATAAAAATAACAACAAAATACCTTAAGAATGTTAAATTACGTCGTCACAAACATATAGTACAGACTTACTTTCTTGCCTCCACTCTGGCCTCAGCATCAGCATCATGAATTCCCTTCTTAATAGTTTCAACCAAGACAGCTGCATGTCTACATAACAAATGCATCTTTATGTTAATGCTCCACACTGTATTTCAGCACAAACAATAGTTATTCCTACATGCTACACATCTACCCACAAGGAAAGGGAAAAGTGAAAGATAAATTAGTGAAGTGCGTGCTAATAGCCCAGGATGGTCTTGAACTCAAAACAACAATCTTCCTGTATCGGCCTCCAGAGTGTTGAGGTTATGAGTGAGCAATATCACACCTAACATCCCTTTCTTTTTCTTCTTATTATGATGGAGTCTTCCTACGCAGGCTGAGCCGACTTCACTTAAGCTCTATCCTCCAGGCCTCCAACTAGCTGGGACTACAGGTACGGCTTGGTTATAGATGATTTTCAAACAATTTGTCCTACACATCTCACCAGTGTATTGTTTCCTTCCGATAATTCAGAAACTATACATCTGAAAATAATTATTTTTATAGAATCCTGACAACAGATAAATAAATAGGCAGTATATTAAACTTAAAAACTACAAATCTGAGGATGGAAATACTGTAGGACTGGGTCCTCACTACCCCACAGCTGCAGACAATGATTTGCCACATGTCTGCTCTAACCCAGTGGGTCTCAACTATCCTAATGCCGAGGAGCTCTAATAGAGCTCTTCATCTTGTGGTGACACCCCCGGCCCCCTCAACCATACAGTTATTTTGTTGCTACTTCATAACTATAATTGTGTTACTGTTATGAGTCATAATGTAAATGCAGGATATCTGACAAGCAATCCTTATGAAAGGGTTGTTTGACCCACCCCCCAGAAAGGGTCAGGGACTATAAGTTGATAACCACTGATAAGTAGTAGCTGCCACAAAACAAACAAAAAATGAATTACTTCATGCCTATGTTAAAATTTTTTCAATTAAAAAAAAAAAAAAAAAAAAAAAAAAGACCTGTAAGGTCTGCAGAGATGGCTCAGCAGTTAAGAGCACATAACTAGAGTTTGGTTCCCAGCATCCACATCAGGTGGCTCATAGCTACCAATAACCTCAGCCTCAGGGCATCTAACACTTTTAGGATCCTAGGACACCCACACTTCCATGGACAGCCACACACATAGCTTTTTAAATAACAAAAACTTGTGAAGAATTGAAAATAGAGTTTATTTATGTATTTTAAATATTTATTTATTTATTATGTATACACTCTTCTGTCTGCATGCCAGAAGAGGGCACCAGAGCATGGTTGCTGGGAATTGAACTCAGGACCTTTGGAAGAACAGACAATGCTCTTAACCTCTGAGCCATCTCTCCAGCCCTAAGAATTGAAAATAGAAACCAGCAAATTATTCATTAAAAAATGCAGGTTATCTGTGAGACTTCAAAACTTGAAAGTAGCATGAAATAGTACATACACAGCCCTGTGAAGAGCCGACTAGCTGTTCGTGCTTTTCTTCATCTCAGAGTTACAACAGATGCTGTCCACTGACACCTGTCAGCCAGTATGGAGAAACATTCCAACAAAGTCTCCTTTAAAAACAAAATCTCTTCCTTCAAACAAGAGGCCTTTTCATCCCTCTATGTAACCCTTCACTACACCAAAGACTGTAACTCAAGAAACCTACATCATATAATGCTTTTTAAAATGTTTGCCAAATACTTAAGGGCCATCACCCAAGCCACCAAAGAAACGCTATTCACTGCTCAATGCAGAGGAGCGAAGCGTCACAGCTCAAAGGAAGAACCACAATGACAAACATCTCTAGAAACACTGAGAAACAAAATAAAGCGGCACTCTCTGTATGACTGCTGTCGTCGTGAGGAGACCGGAATTCGTTTGTGTGTTTATAGGCATGGGGTGCCTACCTTTCCAGCGAATGAGTCTGCCATTCTTGTAGCAACAGATCTAAAAATTCAAATGAACGCCTGAAAAATAAATGCTAAATTACAATTAAACATACTGAGAAATACATTCATACTTTCTTTCGCAATACTTCATTTTGACCCTGAATTAAACACACAAGACTTATCTCAATTAGAAAAAAAATGAATTTAGAGGACTTTATTGCTATGCTACCTGGCTTAAAGGGACTTTGAGTCCTATAATTTAACTTCAAAATATTCATTAAATATAAGATAGTCTGATGGATCCGCAAGAGATGGCTCAGCAGGCACACATGAAGGTGAAGGAGAGAACTGACTCTACAAAGCAGTCTTCTGACTACCCATGTGCTATGCAGCCCCGACATACACCAAATGCACATAATGAGATATACAGTGGTGGCCAAGAAGTACACAACAGCCTACAACTTTTGCTTCTACTTAAATATGTGTACATAGAATATGAAAGCAAAGTCGTATGTATTTTCTCCTAAGCCCTCTAATTCTCAACTTCAGCCATCCTGTTCTTCACTTGTAGGCTTTGAAAAAATGGGTTGTTAGTCAGATTTCACCTAGGGGCTGTTATTTTCTGAATCCTAATACTTCAAAGAAACAACTACATAACCAGCTGTCCTGGACTCACTCTGTGGACCAGGTTGGCCTCGAACTCACAGAGATCCACCTGCCTTTGCCTCCTCAGTGCTGGGGTTATAGGCGTGCGCCACCACACCCAGCTAAGAACGGATTCTTGAAAGTTGTCTTGTGACTTCCACAAATATACTATAGCGTGTACTCACACAGTGAAGGTAAACAAAGTTGAAAAATTGTATCATGGTTTTACTGGAAAAAGTAATTTTCAGAAGTTATAACTAGTTGTTACACTAAACTAAAAGTTATACTGAAAAACTCTTTTCCCTCTAAAACTTACCTTCTCACAGGAACTGACTTTGATGTGCAGTTGCTTGTTATTAAAGGTATAAGTCTGGGTACATGGGTATGCTGAAAAGATATTTTAGAAAAGCATGAAACACCGTGCATGTCATGTACATGTCTTACATGCGTGTTTTACACTTAAGGGCTTAGCCATGGTGCAGCCAGGAAAAAAAGCTGTAAATCAGTTCTAAAGAAACCCAAATTCCCCTAATTAGAGCAATACTGATGATGGTATAGTTTTTAATAGAAGAATGTGAAGTTACCAATATGTAATGAAGACAAATTGGTCATATGTCCAGGAAGACCTGTAAGGTCAAAGTGTGTGTGTGTGTGTGTGTGTGTGTGTGTGTGTGTGTGTGTGTGTGTCTGTGTGTGTGTGTGTGTGTAAGTAAAAATAGTAACTGCATGTCAGTGAGATGGCAACCACAGGTTACCTACTGTGATAAATTCACTGTGAAATGGTGATTTTTAAAAGAACTTTCACCCTGCCTGAATCACACAACTCTTAGATTCAAGTATGCAACAGACACTGCCCTCCGTCTTCTAACTCTTAAGTTTCTCCTTAGTGAAGTAAACACTAAAATGCTCATGGATCCAGAACTTAGGCGTGATCCGTATCGCCTTTGTTCTGGCTGCCCTCACCTTTCTCATTCCTGCTTTGGCCATTAGGCACTCCATTTCTGATACTTCAGGAAGTATGGCGTCATTATCAAAATCTGTATGATACAGTATCCCATATCAAGAATGTGGTGCTTGCATAACCACCTGAAACCTGTGATTACACACCCAAGTACACACATAGACCTGCATGCATTGTGTTCCATATTCAAATGGGTATACTTGTTAGTCTTTTTATATTATTTACATGCTCTACAAAAACTGTGCATTGTTTCTATTGTCAGAAAAATAACTCAAAAGTCATTTTCTGTTCTTCAGAGGTAAAAATAGTAATAATATGACTTAGTTAAGTCCACAGATGAGAGTTAGTTGTGAGAACCTACCCGAATAATAAATCTGATTGCTGCACATCCAGAAGTCGCCATGACTTTTGCACTATTGGGGACAAGATTAAAAAGCGTAGGTACAATGGCTTCAGCGCCGTGATCAAACTTGTTTCCCAAAACTGTTGAAAGATGGCTACAAAGAAACACAAAAACTATTTTAATATTAAATCAGAAAAAATATTTGCTTGAGAAAATGTTTTATATCCTGATGCTAGCCTCACATTCAGTATGCAGCCAAGGGTGACTCTGAACTTCGGTGCTCCTACCCCCACTCCCCAGGCACTGATATCATAGGTGTGCACCGCATGCCCAGCTAGTGAGGTACTAGAACTCACAGTCAGAGAGGGTTCCATCCACGTTCCTACCACTCAGCTGCACCCCCCACTCCAGGTGCTGTGTCTTCTCTATACCTTCTCTTCTTTTTCCATCCAAGAACTGGCAACCCAAAGATAAAATCTGGCATTTTATCTAACTCTGTCCAGAGACACTGAGAGATGCTATATGATCAAAGAATGAAACTATGAATGCCAAGTAAACATTAAGTAATATTATTACAGCAGGTATGGGTCTTTGTCAGATATTTCCATTTTCATACCCCAACAACCTAATGTCCAAAATATGTTACTCTTAAATTCCAAATCTTACTCAAACCAATGTTTTGCAAAACACTCCCTTTTTCTAATTAATTATCTAATTACTTTTATGGAAGGGTAGGGGAGGCACAGATATTCTGGTATCTTTGGGGCAAGATTTAAGAATTCAAAACTAGGGCTGGAGATATGGCTCAGAGGTTAAGAGCACTGTCTACTCTTCCAGAAGTCTTGAGTTCAATTCTCAGCAACCACATGGTGGCTCCCAACCATCTAGCATGGGATCTGGTGGCCTCTTCTGGCATGCAGGTGTACACGCAGACACTGTATACTGTATACACTGTACACAGAACTAGTAGCCAGGTGTGGTGGCACAGGCTTTTAATCCCAGTACTCAGGAAGGCAGAGCCAGGAAATCTATAATAGAGTTCGAGGCCAGCCTGGTCTACAAAGTGAGTCCAGGGCAGACAAGGCTAAAAATGCAACTCTAGTGTCTCCTAAAATTCAGTAATCTTAAGGACATCTGTATTTTATTTCCTTTCCACATCTGTAATTAAGCAACTGATTCTCATTCTTTGTGTGTGTGTGTGTGTGCGCGCGCGCGCACACTAGCAAGTGTAAAATATGAATGACAAGTTCAGTTGTCATCCTTAGGGATATCATCTACTCTCTCTCAGTGGCCTGGGATCACCAACTAAGCTGCATTCTAGCTGGCCAACGAGTCTGGGACTCTATCTGTCTCCATTTCCCCCAGTGCTTAGACTAGAAGTGCACACCCCAACTTCCAATGCCTGTACAGCAACTTACCCACCGAGCTGCCCTCCTAGCCCTGACTGCAGCTGCAATTAAAGCACTCAGGAAGAAGTTGTAGCTACTGACAGTTTTGACAATGTTTGTGATATTGATAAATTTCAACAAAATCTTTTTGTTTGTTTTCTTTTGTTTTGCCAAACAGGGTTTCTCTCTGTGTAGCCTTGACTTGCTCTGTAGACCAGGCTGGCCTTGAACTCACAGAGATCTGCTGGCCTCTACCACCCTGAGTGCTGAGATTACAGGTGTGTACAGCCATACACAGAATCTTTATTTGATTAATGTTTTATTTTTTGAAAATAGGGTCTTAGGTAGCCCATGCAGGCCTTGAACTCACTCATAGCCCAGGATGATCTTTAACTCTGGACTCTCCTATCTCTACCTGTCAGTGCTGTACTGCAGGTACCTATGCGCTCCCTGTCAGCGCTGTACTGCAGGTACCTATGCGTTCCCTGTCAGTGCTGTACTGCAGGTACCTATGCGTTCCCTGTCAGCGCTGTACTGCAGGTACCTATGCGCTCCCTGTCAGCGCTGTACTGCAGGTACCTATGCGCTCCCTGTCAGCGCTGTACTGCAGGTACCTATGCGTTCCCTGTCAGTGCTGTACTGCAGGTACCTATGCGCTCCCTGTCAGTGCTGTACTGCAGGTACCTATGCGCTCCCTGTCAGTGCTGTACTGCAGGTACCTATGCGCTCCCTGTCAGTGCTGTACTGCAGGTACCTATGCGCTCCCTGTCAGCGCTGTACTGCAGGTACCTAGGCGTTCCCTGTCAGCGCTGTACTGCAGGTACCTAGGCGTTCCCTGTCAGCGCTGTACTGCAGGTACCTAGGCGTTCCCTGTCTTCACAAGATGCTGCAATGTTTATACATGCAACAGCAGCACTCAGGTAAGTGCAGTGCTAAATGGCATTTCAGGGGAAGATGATATACAAATAGATTTTGATAAATTAATGGTGCTATATTTTGCTAAAATACCAGGAATAGGGTACTTAGAAACCAAATTAGGAATGAGAAAATTAAGTACAGTCAGTCCCAGACCCATTTTTTCTCTATACGCATGATAAAATAAAAATATAAAATAAAATAAAAATTCCATCAGCAGGGTGCCATTTTAATGTGGCATAAAGATTATGGAAGATGTCTTTTATCTAGTGGCCTCACACATGCTAGGCAAGTGTTCTATCCCTGTGCCACAATCTCAGTAAAAGAAAGATTTAAGGAAGAAAGAAAATACAATCTGTATGTATAATAAAAATTATTTTGGGGTCATATATTAACTTCTTTGGGGGTGATCCTGCTACTGAGTTACTTAATGAACTCTGATTCAATGAGTACTACAGTCATTCATTAAAAAAAAAAAAAAAATTAACATTCCAGGTATGGTGGTGCACATCTTTCATCCCAGCACTTGGGGAAGCAGAGAAGGTAGATTTCTGAGTGTGAGGCTAGCCTGGTTTACATGGTGAGTTCACAGACAGCCAGGGCTATAGTAACAGCCTGTGTAACTGTATAACAAGAGACAGAAGCGCTCACACAAGAGAGAGACACCTACGCAACAGTGATGCAAGCCTCTCTGACCACCTGGGATCTGAGGTCCTTCGCGGACAGCTTAAGTGCTCCATCCAACAAACGTAAATGCTGGAAAAAGCAATCATACTGTGCAGCCCCGGCAACAAGCAGTGATCTGATCTTCTTGAGCTAAAAGAGAAATGTCATTACTGATATAACACAAATGGTATCCAAACTACATCATCTAAGGATTTAAAAGTGCTTCTTTAAAACAAACTGTATGGGTTTCTTTATATTTACATAACTTAATTCAGAAAATTTAGTGGCACTGAATGCACCATGTAAATAAACATAAAACAAGAACAAGATTTCTGGGAAAACAGTATTACAAGTTTCAGTACAGGTGGAACAAATGCATATATACACAAAAAGTAAATTAACAATTTTAAGTCTTTATGTTTTAAATACAGTAAAATGTAACTAACATGAAATCTATCATTTAAAAAAGACTGAGTTTGTCTTTTATGTACATTCACATTTATGTACATGTTCACGATGTTGGACACCATCACCATTACCTACTAACAGCCTCCCTCCCTCCCTTCTCTCTTTGCTGGCCGGGTGGGGGAGGGGTGGGGACAGGGAGACAGCTTAAGCTGAAACCCAAGGCCTCATACATGCTAAGCAAATAAGACAGTGGCGCACACCTTTAATCCCAGCACTCAGGAGGCAGAGGCAGGTGGATTGCCATGAGTTCAAGGCCAGCCTGGTCTACAAAGAGCCCAGGGCAGCCAAGGCTACACAGAGAAACCCTGTCTCAAAAAAACAAAAAGAAGAAGAGGGAGGAGGAGGAAGAAGAGGAGGAGGAGGAGAAGGAGGAATGAAAAGAAGAAGTTCCTGTTATGGCTGCCATCGGACATCAGGAGAGCAGCAGCCAAAGCCCTGCCTACACCATGCCATGCGCCTCAACAGGGCTGAGTTGAGGCAAACCGAGTTCGTGCAGGGCATGATCAGGGAGGTGTGCGGCTTTGTGCCCTATGGGCAGCCCACGGAACGGTCAAGATGTGCAAGGACAAAGGCCTGCTCAAGTTCATCAAGAAGAGGGTGGGGGCACACATCCAGGCCAAGAGGAGGCGGGAGGAGCTTAGCAATGCACTGGCAGCCATGAGGAAGGCAGTGGCCAACAAGGACTGATGTCCCCCCAATAAGCTTTTGTGTTCCTCAAAAAGGAAAGGAAAAAATGATAAATCAAGTAAAATAAATATACAAAACTGTATTTAGCTGCACTACTGAAAGGAAAGCCCAAGTTGCAAGAAAGATATAATTTGCACATCAGAGGGGCAAAAGCTTTATAAATGTGATAGCATACAGTGCCAGAGAGAAAAATAAATGCCCACCAAAAAAAAAAAAAAAAAGTGAGAAAAATTATGACGGACTTATCCACTGAAATAAAATCACATGTACTCTTTACCAAGAAGTCACATGTAAGCATTCTAGCCTATCAAAACAAAATTGTTATTAGCATGTGCAGAGGCTTGGGATTCAGTTCAGTGGTGGAGTACGTGTTAACACCGTACCAAACGGAAGGGGGAGTACAAGGACATTTACTACATCATTAGATGAGTTTGGTGGTAACCTCTTTAATCCCAGCACCTGGGGGCCGAGGCAGGCAATCTCTCTCTGTGAGTGAGGCCAGCTGCAGGGCAGCCAACAATACCAGAGAGACCTATCTACAGAAACATAACTTAAAAAAACAAAAACAACCCCACATCATTAAAATTAAAAAAAAAAAAAAAAAAAAACTAAAACAAAAATCTGTAAAATCATCAAATGAAAGTGATTTTAGTGAATTACCCATTCACATGTTAAGCTAAAGACTGCATGCACACACTGGTCAGCGTTCCTTAACTGTCTGAGCAACTATGACATGCCTAGCATCTGTAACAGGTATACTGAACAGGCACAATTTGTTAAATCAACAGAGCAAGGGATTCAGCATTGCTTAGTTTTAGTGAAAGGAATGAAGGTAGAAAGTTGATGTCTTCACACACGTGTGCATGCACAGAGAAAATGTCATTCTCTAAAAACCACCCAGACTGTTTCTGAAAGACTACTTTCAAAGGAAAACAAAAACCTTCAGGTTCAAGTTTGTCTTTTAATCTGTGATTAGGTCACTCATGACAAAGTTGTTCTTTTAAAAATGCTGATTTATGCATGATTTAGAGCTGAAAAGTAAACTAAAATCATATTCAAACAAATTCAGAGCACTATTTCTTGTGCTAACATGTTAAACATTCAAAACTACAGACTTCTTAACACAGGGATGGGAAGCAATCTATAATGTACTATGTCATGAGAGCACAGACATCTTCAAACAGACCCTTCCCTTGCTTCCTAGGATGCTGAGGGACTCACTCTAATCTGACCAAATTAGACAACATCACAAAATTTGAAACACATTATAAAACTGACATCAACACAAACATTATTTTAAGACTCATCAAATACTTCTTTCAAGGAATCTACTGTAAATAAACTATTCCTACCTCAAGGAAGATCAAAACTTTGTAAATTATTCACCTCATTTATTATAGTCACCAGAAAGCAGAAAGTCAGACGAATGGACACACTGCTGGGCAAATGCTGAGCCCACGCGAGAAGCAAATTTCTTCTCTGGCAAGTCCTCATGACACAGGGTGTACGATGGTGGTTCCTATAAGCAGCTAGGTTAGAGCTCTCTGACCAGGCTACCAGGACTGATGTGACGAGCAAAAACAGGAGAGAAACTCCATCTAAAGCTGATAATGCCTATGACTTGCTTGTTTTCCACAGAGAAACGTTCCCTATCAGATTTTAATTTACTACCACTCTCAGTCTGCGCCACAGCTGAACACCTGTCCTCTTCAAGCTTTGATCAGGACACTACTAAGACAAGAAGGGTAAGAAGACAAAAACTGAAAACTCACCGCATTGGCACGTTGGTCCCAGTCATGTTTGTCATCTGATAAAATTTCCCTGATCTTATTTAACGTTTCTTCAAGTTCTCGGCTAGAATAGATCTTAAAAAAAAAAAAAAAAAAAAAAAGATTTAAAATTTTAACATTTCTAGCTGTAAATAACATAAAATTAAGCACCAGTGTTTAAACTAGTCTTTTATATAATAAGGCCATTTTACACTCTTGCCACCACTTTTTCTTTTCTTCTTTTTTAAAGATGTATTTACTTATTATGTATACAGTGCACTGCCTGAATGTACCTACAGTCCAAAAGAGGGCATCAAATCACATTATAGATGGTTGTGAGCCACCATGTGGTTGCTGAAAATTGAACTCAGGACCTCTGGAAGAGCAGCCAGTGTTCAACCTCTGAGCCATCTCTCCAGCCCCTCCTTTTCTTTTTTCTTTTTTTTTTTTTAAGATATATTTTTTTTATTATGTATACAGTGTTTTGTCTGCATGTAATGACTGCAGGCCAGACGAGTGTATCAGCTTTCATTATAGATGGTTATGAGCCATCCTATGGTTGCTGGGAATTGAACTCATGACCTTTGGAAGAGAAGCCAGTGCTCTTAACCTCTGAGCCATCTCTCCAGCCCTTGCCACCTCTTTCAATGGAGAGTGTTACCAATATCCTTCCTTGTGGCCCCCTTTGCTACTTGTCCCCATGTGACCATCCTCAAACATGCTTCTAGAATGCTTCCAACAGAGCAGATGTCCAAGAAGAAATGAAAAAGGCACAATTTCTCAAAAACTACACTGATAGACTTATTGTAAAATATTGTTTAAAAGGCATGCTTTAATTTAGTTTTCTAAAACTAATTGAAAAAAAAAAATGGCTAGTGCCAGAATAGACTAACCATACAACTCACCTGGCTACGTTTTATCACTAAAAAGGGGGAACAATACTCAATTAAAATGGAGCCTTTTGGCAACATTTTTTAATAAATATAGTATATACTACGTCTACCTATAGTACAAGGTGTTATCCTAGATGACAATGTAAAGACCTTCTCTAATCCATGAAAGTCAACTCGGAATTCAATGCAGTGACTCCATATTTTTAAGCCCTTTCTCCCTGGGCTCCCCATATCTCTCCTCAGGATATACAAAGCACACTGGGTTAGGACTCTGTGGTAGAGTGACTCCTTGGTTCCTAACTGCTCTAGCTGACTGAGTCAGCATTTCCACACAAAGAACACTAGACGATCAAGTGTTAGACGGGAGATTATATTTCTGATTTTAGACAGGTTATGTTTGAGATGTGTCCGAGACTCCTAAAAAAAAACAAAAAAAGCCAAAGAGTGCAAATGAATGATTTTGATGCTCAGTAGAGGTCTGGCTTAGAGGTAAAATTAAATATAATCAATATAAAAGTGCTAGATAAAACCATGATGTTGAAGAATGTCATGGAGCAACAAAATGCAAGTAGAAAAAAAAGGGTCCAAAAGTAACTCTTAATATTAAATTATTTAGCCCAGACATGGTGGCTAGCGCCTTTAATCCCAGCACTTGGGAGGCAGAGGCAGGCAGATCGCTGTGAGTTTGAGGCCAGCCTGGTCTACAAAGTGAGTCCAGGACAGCCAGGGCTGTTACACAGAGAAACCCTGTCTCAAAAACAAAACAAACAAACAAACAAACAAACAATATTAAACTTTTTAATTGCCCAAATAAAGAATGATCCATCTGGAAAGGAGATGAATGTGAGAGACAGACAGATAGGAGAGAAGTAAAATGAAAAAAAAAAAAAAAAAAAAAAAAAAAAAAAAACCAAAAAACAAAAAACACGTGTTTTCCAACTGTTACAGCAAAACTGAATGAGGAAGACAATACTCAAGTTGGTTTGGGTGCTGTGAAGATGTGAAAGTGATTAGTAGCTGGAAAAATGTAAGGACGCAAATACAGGTGGACTTAGAAATACGAAGTACAAAACTCCCAACACTGAGAAGAGGAGATGCAAACGGAGAGCTGCTGGGAGAGAGACACTAGTTTTCCTTACACACACACACACACACACACACACACACACACACACACAGAGTTTTTTCAATTTTTAGATTTTATTTTATGTGTATGATTGTTCTGCTTGCGTATGTATTATGTACGTATGTATATGTATCACGTGCATGCCTGGTGTCTGTGGAGACCAGAAGTTGTTGGGTACCCTGGAACAGGATAGTTGGGAGCTATCTTATACGTGCTAGAAATCCAACCTGGGTCTTCTGCAAGAGAAGCAAGTGTTCTTAGCTGTGGAGCCATCTCTCCAGCCCCTATCAACTTTCTCTCTTTACAAGACTGACACTGGGTGTATCATCACATTCCGGGGCAGCCCTTGTGCTTAGGCAAAATAGCTCATCTACACAAAATGAACTCCATGCCTTGTGTGTGTTATTATTGTTTGTTTTTATAAAGATTTATTTATTTATGTATATGGGTGTGTTGTCTGCATGTATGTTTGCATACCAGAAGAGAGTATCCATTCCCATGGAACTATAGTTATAGACAGTGATGAGCTGCCATATAGGTACTGAGAATTGAACTCAGGAACTCTGAAGAACAGACAGTAATCTTAACCTCTGAGCCATCTTTCCGGCCCTATTGTTTTGTTTTGTTTTTTTAATGAGAGAAAAACAATAAGAAGGAAGATTTTTGAGGGCAGGGGAAGGAGTATGAATGAGATACATGATAGGAAATTTTTGTTTTGTTTTGTTTTTCGAGACAGGGTTTCTCTGTGTAGCCTTGGCTGTTCTGGACTCACTTTGTAGACCAGGCTAGCCTCAAACTCCCAGAGATCTCCCGTCTCTGCCTCTTGAGTGCTGGGATTAAAGGTGTTTCGCCACCATGTCCGGCATGGAAAAAAAATTAAATGACACTATTTTTGTTTTTAAGAAAAAGAAACATCAAGTACAGACAGCTCCACAAGAATGGACGTGGATCTGAGGAAGAGCAGCTTTTGGAGGATATGCAGTCCATCATTTTTTCCCCTACTTCTGGGGATCAAATCCAGAGCCTTGTGAATGCTAGGCAAATACCCTTGCACTAAACTACTCCTCTCACTCAGTTTTTCATTTGTGCAATTACTTTTTTCCTTTCACCATGTGGGTTCCAGGGATCAACTTCAGGTTGGCGGCTTTAGTGGGAAGCTCCTTTACGCACACCAAGCCATCTTACTAGCCCACTTCTTTTTAAATAGTGAAAATCAGCATGTTTACTAGAGAGCAAGAAGGTTCTTTTTTTTTTTTTTTTTTTAAAAAAAAAAAAAAAAAAGGCAGGTAAGAAAGTAGAAAACAGCAGGTGTGGAGCACTGGAGGCCCTGGCCATGACCCTGCAATAGAGACCAAGCAGGGCAACTCTCTGATGACTGCAGAAAATAAGTACTTCCAAAAGAGCATGGACATAACCTAACAGCACAGATGTCAGACTGCTGAGCGCTTGTACTGTGAACTAAGACCTGTGTGCTCTCTCTGTAACTGCCTTTCTGCACAAGCACTTTCTGGGCTATAATATAGAGAAAAAAATGTTAAGTTTAGAAATATCCATAGTTGTGTTTTTGTAAAATGAGTATTCAAAAACCAGAAGTAAAGATATTAATGTGTTATGAGCAATAATACTCCAAGAACCTGCGGTATCAAAGCCTGGGGGAGAAGCAAAGGAGAGGTCAGTGGAAAAGACAAATGTTGAGGACCGCGGTGCCCTCGAGAAGAAGAACACTGTGCAGGAGCATGCCGGTCACAAGCCACAGGGACGGATTCCATTCAGTAATGGAAGAAAGCAATCTGATCAGGTAACATAAAAATTCAGTATGTGAGGTAGAAAACTCATGAATGAAGGTAGAAAGGTGGTCAAAAAACTGATGTTTCAGCTGGGCGTGGTGGCACACAACTTTAATCACAGCACTTGGGAGGCAGGTGCACCTTTAGAAGTTCGAGGCCAGCCTGGTCTATAAAGTAAGTTCCAGGACAGCCAAAGCTACACAGAGAAAACCCTGCTAGGATACTGCTTGCTGGCCAGCAAACCCTATCTCAAAAAACAGCAACAACAACAAAAACCCAAAACAAATAAATAACAACAACAACAACAAACCAAAACCAAAACTGATGTTTCATCCAAATGGAATAGAGGTCACCAAATACAATATGAAGAAGAAAATGGGAAAATGGGGAGGAGGGCTCTAACTGGGGAGAGGGAGAGAGGTCAGTATAGAAAGGCTGAGTGACAGCACCAAGGTTGTTTGATAAAGCCTCAAGGGATCATATTATTTTGTATTTACCTACAATTAAACTCTAAACACACACACACACACACACACACACACACTTTAAATGAAGTTACATCACTTGGGCTTTGGGCTGACAAAGCTCCCTACAAGAGCCATCGATTACTTAACAGAAACCCCAGTACCAAGCATGAGAAACCTCCACTCCAAGTTGATGGTCAGGGTAGTCCAAGTGACTCCCGAAACAATATGGTCTACTGCTGTTGCCCTCAGTTACTCTCAGAGGTTGAAGGGAAGATCCTGTTGCTGAAAACCTAGCACACAGGACATATAGGACTTGAATTAATCAAGCTGGATCTAATCTGAAAGCCTTCTCCCTGTGTTCTAGCTTCCATGGTGCCAGAAAGTACTCTGTAAGCCAGCAAGGTAAGGAAGCAAAGGATCCTATACAGTTGTGGTGCCTATGAATCAGAACACTAACCAGTACGGCAAATACCTAAAGGTGCAATAGTAGTAACTGGGAATCTTTGTGGCAATCAACTGGACCTAAGGCACACTCAACAGGAGGAAAATAGGCTTGCTGCTAGAGACCTAGCCAACTACTCTGAACTTGTGAGGCCATGGATCTTAGGAGAGAACCCACTACTGCCATTTTACTGCATAATTTCTAACTTACATTCAAAAAATTTATCCTTTTATCCCCAGGTAAGAGTAGCTCTTACTCCTCATCAAAGAAACTTCTCTGTATGGCAAACGGAGACCATTATAGAAAACACAACTGTGGCTAGAGCTGGCTCAGTAGTCAGGAGCACTAGTTGCTCTTGCAGAAGCCCTGGGTTTAAAATCCAGCACCCACATGGTGGCTCATAGCCACCTGTAACTCCAAGTCCAGGGATCCAAGGCTGTCTTCTGACTCTGCAGGCACCAGGCACACATGTGCTGGACACAATGCAGAGATCAACGGGCATGGGGAGCCCAGTCTCAGTAGGTACATCTTCAATACAACTCCTGATCCTAAGGTTCAGGGAGTATTTCAGAGGAGAGAAGGGAAAACTGTAAGAGCCAGAGGACCCGGAAGTCTACTGTGAAACAGCTGCCTCAACAATGACAATATCACCAGACATGCTAATGCAAAAGGAGAAAAACCTTACACAAAACATCACTACCAACCGCCGAGAGAGAAGAATTAGCCTCTCCAGGAGCCAAGTCCCTATCTGGTCCTCCAATACAAAATGGCCAGCCTGTAATCATATACACACAATCAATAAAAATGGACTCATTTCTATATAATGTGGCAATAATAAAAAAATGAGGCCACTAATTTGAGGAGATGGAGGGAGACTATGGAAGGGGTTTGAGGGAGGAAAGCAAAGGAGAGATATTCATTATATTTTAATTATTAAATAAAAATAAAGGAAGAAAGAAGAGAAAAAAGAATGTATCAACATTTACAGTGGTAGTAACAGCTACCACGTGCTTCCCATGCACTTACTCGCATCGCCCAATATAATCCTCATAACATATTTGATTACACACTATCAGTTCCTAATTTAAAATAATTACACAGTCAGTGCAGATGGTCCCTTGGCAATAATGGACTGTTGTCCAGAACAGCACATGACAACAGTAAAGGTCTGGCCAGAGGGCAAGGACCTCACAGAAGTAGTGCAGGACGAGGACAGCAAGCACAGTTAACTCACCACACCAAGTACATTAAAGCTTTAATGAGAGGAGAACTCTGCTGTAATAATAGCATGGTCATCGAAGAGGCAGACTCTCTAGGGGCAGTGATGGTGATGCAATGGGGTGATTGTGAAGCCTGCTCTCCTTCCTAAGGCTGGGCAGCCGTGACACTGTAATGATCTCATTCTGGTGGAACATACTGAACAATGAACAATGATCAAGTCCAGCCACATTTCACAATTGTTTCTAGAACACTAACCATTCCTTTATATGAAAGGCCCACAAAACACAAGAGAGGGAAGCATCTTAAGAGAAAAATAGAATTCAAATACACTTAGATCAGAAACATTTTTACAGCTTTCCAGTAACCTTTTAAGAACTTAAGTAGCTTAAGGACCGCCTTTCCTTTGAGAGAGTGGAACAGCTCAGTGTAGGGTTGTGTGCAGATAAAGCTCCAGAACCTTTTCACAACAGCACTCAGCAAGGAGACCCATGATAGAAGCAGCACTGGGAGTGACAGGAAGGGCAGGCAGAGTGTGAAGAAGTGTGCATTTTCACTTGTCTGTCTCTGACTTTCTCTCTCTATTCTTTTCTTCTTCTTCCCTTCTTCTTTTTTTTTTTTTTTTTTTTTTTTTTTGGTAAGGATCATAGAAGAAAGGGAGATAAAGCATTTTCCTACAGCAGAGGACTCTTGAAAATGAGTTACCCAACATATCTTTCTTAGGAGTGGTATAATAATCCTTTTCAGCAAAATCTCATGAAACGTAAGGACCATAGCTATGTAATTCCATCCATATGTCACCCTAAAGAAGCTCTCGAAAGAGACAAGTATGGTGGCACCTGCAGTGGCAGTATGCTTGGGAGCTGGAGGAAGAAGGATCAGAAAGTCAAAAACATACTGGACTACATGAGGTCTCATTTTATAAACAAGCAAACAGACAAAAGCATCTTACAGATACGTAAGATAAACGTCAAAATCTTATAAACAGTGTGCCTTAACACAGCACTCAGGAGGCAGAAGCATGTAATCTCTGTGAGTTTGAGGCCAGTACAGTCTTCAGAGCGAGTTTTAGGACAACCAGGGCTACCCAGAGAAGCCCTGTCTTGGAAAACAAAACAAAACACTCAAAACCAATAACCAACCAACCAAATAAGCAAATAAATCTTATAAACAAAAAACCCCATTACAGCATAATATAGAGGAGCAAAAAGTTGGAAGCAAACAGAACGTTATCAACAAAAAGGACACATAACTCTACTCATACAAGTCACTGCTGATCAAAACTACAAACTTAGCATTTAGAAACATACCAAACAATGCTGGGCAGCAGTCATTTGCAGGCTTGTTATGAACACTGTAGTGTTTACTTGCTCATTAGACATGAACTGACTGCCTTACTTGAGGATATGTTCTTTTCTTCCCCCAAGACAGGGTTTCTCTGTGCAGCCTTGGCTGTCCTGGACTTACTCTGTAGACCAGGCTGGCCTCGAATTCACAGCAATCCTCCTGCCTCTGCCTCCCAAGTGCTGGGATTATAGGCATGCACCACCATACCTGGCTGAGAATATGTTCTTTTTGACTCCTTTAGTTAATCCAAGGGGAACAACTTTCAGATCTCTACTTGTCGGCTCTAACACTCTCAGAGGTCAAAACTAATAATTATTTAAAAAATATGACCTTTACATCTGACATTATTACAATGTAACATCACTAAGTCATGGATTTAATTTTATTTAAGCATTACTGAAAAACTAATTTGAAAGTCTCATTAATGACAGTAATTAATGGTTTGGTAACGTCTAATATATCATTCATGCATTCATTTAAGAGAAAACTGTTTTAAACATTTTAAAATTTCCTCTTTTTTTTTTTTTGTTGAGACAGAGTCTTTCAGTTTAGCTGTCCTAGAACTTGTGCTGTAGACCAGGCTGAGTGATGGGCCTGACTTTGCCTCTGGGTGTTGGAATTAAAGGCATGAGTCACCACCACCCTGGTTAAAATGTCAGTGTTCTTGGTCATGCAGGTCAATCAAAGAAAGAGGGTCACTCAAGGATGAATTAAGAAGGCCTTGCTGGCATCAGGAAGATCCAGCCTCTAAGGACTGAATCTCTCAAAGGCATATTTATTGATTGTTACAGAAAAGTCTCTTTTTTGGGTAAAACAAGTTCCTCATACCAAAACCACTAATCTAATCTATATGTTTTGGGAAGGAAAACACCATGCTCCTGCAACTTAAGTATTTAACACATACTGTTTGTAGCACTCAAGAATGAAAGATGCTCCAGGTATGCTGGGACTGTCTTGTGACCAAAGTCATGCAAAGGCTTTAAAGCTCCTTGAGAAAAACAACTCTAGAGATCACAGTGAGCAATCACCCTTTCTACAATGGTTTCTTTAAGGTCATAGCACTCTGAGAAGACAACTACTTTATTCTAATGTTTATCCTAGATATAATGATTCTACTAGATTTCCTGCTACATCTCCTCTTCTCTCTGTGTGGGACAGGTGTGTGTACTGGCATGTGGGAGGTCAAAAGACACCTGTAGAGTTGGTCTTCTCCTTCCACTGTCATGTGAGATTCAGGGTCAAACTCGGAATGTCAGGCTTGCACTGCAAAGTGCTTGACCTCTGAGCCATCTAGCTATAACCTCAAATAAAAAAAATTTTGAAGGGGCAAACCCCGCTCCCCCCAAAAAACATAAAAAAACGAGGAGGCAGAGACAATTACCATGGGCACACCGTTTCCCTGGAAACCTTACCTGAACAGAAGGAACATCTGTAAAAGCTTTTATAAAATCATCTTCATCAACGGCTCCAGCCCCTCCCTCTTTAGAAGCACCTGTTAATTAAAAAGAAATTAGTTTCCTAAGGTATATTTTCAGGCATATTAGCAATAAGGACAATGTAAAATATCCCTTTGATATGAACAGCAGCATAAATTTTTGAAGGATATCCCAATGTATACAAAAATGTTTCAAAACAGGACAACTTCCAGAAAAGTCAAGGCACATAGTAGTAGTCAGTTATTTGCTGATACAACAGTAGAAGTCAGATCACAACCATTCAAAGCATTAGTAAGGACACAAATTAAAGGGGAAAGCTAAACATTTAAAAACTGAATAGTAGGTCAGGTGTGCTGGTCAAGCTTGTAATCCTGGCACTTGGAAGGCTATGCATGAGATTGCAGCAAGCTCAATGCCAGCCTGGACTACATAGTAAAACTTGTCTCAAAAGCCCTAAATCAATCATCAATTGGCAACTTTAAATGACATTAAATTTCAAAAAATGATGAGAAACAATGGAAACAAAAATCTATATAAGATGATATCTTTAGGAACACATGTGAAAGAAATGAATGTTTTAAAATTAAACTTAATTATATGAACCTTCATTTATTGTTCACAGAAAACCAATATGGTAAGCTAGGAGCAATTTAAGAGCTGATGATTAATCTACTATCTTTCAGCTCCACCTCTACTTTTCTCAGATGTTGGACCTAAGCTGTACTAAGTCGCCATCTTTCTGCGGGTTTTAATGGTTTTCTGTAACCCTGTCACCAGGTGATGCCAGTGAAAGACGAAAACTACAGGAATTAGGGACTTATTCTCTTTTGTGGGGGTGGGGTGGGTGGAGGGGGATGACTTCTTGTTCTGTCATTGAAGCTCTAGTAAGTCTGGCAGACTGTTTGTTCCAGCCAGTAGTTTTCCTAACCCTCACTGAGTCTGCTCACTGAGTTCCTAAGAGCCAAGACCTAGATTGACGAACACCTCTTTTAAGACTCTACAGGTTTTCTATTAGATTCTTAATTTGAGACAACAACGGGTTTTGATGTTATACACGCAATTTATTTCTATACTACTCGCCCCTTCCCCTGCCTGTTCTCCCCTCTTCCATTACAGCTGATTCCCTCCTCTTCTGAGCTATGTCTTTCTACTGTCATCACTCTTTTTTGGGGGGGGAGGTGGGCAAAAGTTTAATTAGAGTTGTTTCAGAGTTGTTTTTTTTTTAATAGAAGCATGAGCTACACCACTGAAGAAAATGTCTGTCTCCATACCAACCACTGAGTGTGTAAACATTCTCAGGAAGGAGTGGTGCATGTAATCAATGTGGTTGTCAGAGAGGAGCGCAATGGTCATGTGATGTCTAGACGGTACATTCAAGTCCTTACTTACACTCTTCTGTTTCCTCCAGCACTTATATTCTTTCCTCCCCCTTCTTCCACAATGTTTCATGAACCTTGAGGGGTGACATAATGTCCTATTTGTAACTAGGTACTCAACAGTCATAGAACAGTCTATGAGTTTCTGAAGTCCCCCCGGACCAAAACAGCACTAGCTCATAGGGGGTAGGTAAGCTCTAGTGAGTGCAGGCTCCACACTGGTCTCAGAGCTCTGGGGACAGTAGCTGCTTCATGGAATGGCTACCTCCAGACTTAAATACTCTTTCCACAATCTTTTTAAGTTTATTTTACGTGTGTAGGTGTTCTGCCTGTGTGTGTATATGCCCGTTAGAGAATCCCCCAGAGCTGGGGTTTCAGGAAGCTGTCAATCACTCAACGTGGGCGCAAGGAACCAAATTCACGTCCTCGGCAACACCAATATACATTCTTAACCAATGTGCCATCTTACAGCCCTATTTTCATATTCTGTTTAAAATTGATTTTTAAGTTATATATTACTTTACCTCTCTATTGTAGCCTCCTCCTTTCCTCTCCTCCAGGTCCCTCCCCTTTATCTTCTTCCCCCTCCCCTTGTGCTTAGGAAAGGGGAGCCCCCAACCCACCCCAGCACATCAAGTCACACCAAGAATGAGCCTCCTAATCCACTGAGGCCTTAACCAAAGCATTCTCAAATTCTAATTCACCAAAATCCACTGACAATGCCTACTCTGAAAACCCAAAGTCTGAAGTGTTTCATCTTCATAGACAGTTCAACTGTATCTAGAATCCAGTCAGGAACCTCTAGGTATGTGTTTAAGAGTGTTTCCAGAAAGGGCTGGGGACTGATATGGAATAAAAGGAGAAAGGGAGCATCCTGTACTCCTGCTTCCCGACTGCTGGCACAGTGTAGCATGCTGCCTCACTGTCCGGCCACCAGTTCTTCCACACAGGATAGGATGCATCCCCTCAAATGCTAAGTTAAACAAAACCACTCCACCCCTAAGCTATCTCTTGTCAGCTACTTGGTCAGAGCAAAGAGAAAAGCAACTAATGCAAGCAGTACTGTCACAGTTCCAGGAGATTCAACGCCCTCTTCTGGTCTCTGTAGGCAACAGCATGCAAGCAGTGCACAGGCAAACATGAAAGGAAAACACCTATATACATAAAATAAGTAATAATAAATTTAAAAAACTAACAGTAGGCTGGGTGTAGTGGTACACGCCTTTAATCCCAGCACTCAGGAGGCAGAGGCAGGTGGAGCTGTGTGTGTTTGAGGCTTGCCTGGTCTACAACAGAAGTCCAAGACAGCCAGGGCTGTTATACAGAGAAATCCTATCTTAAAAAAACAAAAATAAATTAATAAATTAATTAATTAAAATAAAAGTAATGTGAGTCGCCTCCTAACCGAGCCTGGGTTAACATCTGCAGTTCTAGTTACTAACTCAAATATTTAACTATTTATTTAGTGTAAGAATTTAATACTTAAAATACAGAAGTGTATATTTTAAGAGACAATTAATTAAAAAACCCTTCCAATGAAATAATTTGAAATTTGGAGCTTTGTTCTACCAAAGACAATCTACAGATTCAATGCAATCCCCATCAAAATTCTAAACAATTCTTCACAAAAATTGGAAGGAAGGACAATTTTTAGATTCTTATAGAAACAGGGGAAAAACAAAACAAAAGAAAAAACACAACAATCCTGAATACTAACAGAACTGCTAGAGGGATCACCATTCATAACCTCAAAGTGAGCTACAGAGCTGTGGTAATAAAAGCAGCAGGGCACTGGCATATAACAGACAGGCTGATGAATGGAATCACACTGAATACCCAGACATTAGTTCACACATGTATGACAGCTGACTTATTATTTTTAAAAAGCATCTTCAACAAATGTTGCTGGTCAAACTGGATGGCTGCCTGTAGAAGAATGCAAACAGATCCATATTTATCATCCTGCACAAAACTCAACTCCAAATGGACTAAGGACCTCAATGTAAAGCCAGGTCGAATGAACAGGATAGAAGAGAAAGTAGGGAATGATCTTAAACTCATTGGCACAGCGAAAAAAACTTTCTGAACAAACACTGATAGCACTTAAATATAGCTAACATCCATGTATAAGTGAATCTATACCATCTTGGTCTTTTGGGCACTAAGGGTAATTTTTTTTTCTAGCTCTATCCATTTATCTGTGAATTTCATGATTTTTTTTTAAGGAGCCAAGTATTTCATTGTGTGAATGTACCACGTTTTCTTTATCCATTCATCCACTGACAAGCAGGCATGTAGGCCATTTCCAGTTTCTGGCTATTATGAATAGAGCAGCAATGAACATGGTTGAGCAAGTGTCTCTGCAGTGGGGTGTAGTAGAGTCCTTTGGGCCCAAGACTGCTGTCTTAGTTAGGGTCATTGTTGTGATGAGACACTATCTTAGTTTCAGTTTTATTGCTGTAACGAGACACCATGTCTAGGGCAACACTAATAAAGGAAAGTATTTAGTTGCGTCCAGCTTACAGTTCAGTGGTTTAGTTCATTATCATGGCAGTGAGAAACATGGCAGAGTGCACGCAGACATGGTGCTAGAGGGGCTGAGAGATATTAAGTTTTTGACAACCAAGCTACAGTCTCAATAACTATAGAGGCTAGATGGATTGTAAAGTGAATAAATAAATGTTTTTAAATGAAGGAGAAAAAGATATAGAGTAAAGGATTAAGGGAGAAAGAGTAAAAGATTAAGGGAGAGAAAAGGATCTCCCTAGACAGGAGCCATAGACTAGTTATTTGGGGGGCTGGGGTACTAAGACAGGAGGTTCAATTAGGGAGAGAGAAAGAAGAGAGGGAGAGGGTATATGGACAGGGACAGCTAAAATTGAGGATAATTTGAGGGACTGTATAAAATCTAATTCAGTAAATTTCTTAAAATATGAAGCTAGGTGTGGCAAAGCACATCTATAATCCAGCACTCGGGAGGCAGAGGCAAGTGTGTCTCCGTGAGTTCGAGGCCAGCCTGGTCTACAAAGCAAGTTCAGGACAGCCAAGACTACACAGAAAAATCTTCTCTTGAAAAACCAAAAATGATTTTATACACACACACACACACACACACACACACACACACACAAATTTAAATTAGAATCGGCAAATAATGGGAGATATAAAGTCCCAACTAGACATCTCTTACCACAAATTAAACCTCCACTGCCAGGAATGGATTGCATTTAACTCAGTTTTTGGCCAAAGTGGCCTCATGAAACTCTCCAAACAACTGAGGTTATTGCCAAGGCTACTGGCTGCTCTCCACAAACTGATGGTAAGGTTCTACGACTAAAAACACATGTACACACCTCACATGCTATGGGGAAGTCCAGCAGGTGACTATTAGAACACTCATGCCCAACCTGTGGGTTGTGACCCCTCTGGAGGGTGCACATCAGATATCCTGCATAGCAAATATTTACAATATGGTCCATAACTGTAGGAAAATTAGTTATGAAGTAGCAATGAAATAATTTTAAGATTAGGGTCACCACAACATGAGGATCATGGAAAGTTAAGAACCACTGCTCTATTGCCTTCATTCCTACTGACTAATGCTCATGGCACTGAAAGGTGCGCTGCATGCTATCAGAAGAGAAAGGTAAACATCAACCCAGCTGTAAATCCTTCAATCTACAATGGTGAACTGCCTGAAAGATACACTGGTACAATAATGGCAAAAAGTTACAGGAGAAACCAACCACTACCTGACTGGAATTAAGTCCTACTCTGTGAGATGGAACCCATGCCTCCCAAGTGCTAGAATTAAAAGTATGCACCCAGCTTCACTCTAAATTTGAAGAAAAATAAAGAAAACCACAAAAACTGGTTATAAAGGCATTTCAATGGAATAAGGAATATATTATCTAACTGTATTGACTAACTGGCCATGTATAAATAAAACGGAGGTAGAGTTAAGATTGGTGCACTGCCACTTTATAAAAAACAAATTCAAACTATATTACAGTCAATGTGGGAAAAATTACTGTTATAGGAAACTAAGACTATTTTACTAATCTTACTGTCTGTCTTAAGTGAAGTTCTTTTTTTTGTTTTCTGAGTTTTACTTTGTTGTTATTCTTATTTTGAGACAGGGTTTCTCTATGTAGTCCTTGCTGTCCAGGACCTCACTCTGTAGACCAGGGTGGCCTCAAACTCAAGAGATGCACCTGCCTCTGCCTCCTGAGTGCTAGGATTAAAGGTGTGCACCACCACTATCAAGTTCTTACTGAACTTTTGAAGAAGACAAATTTGGAGTAAAAAAGAAATGGACAGATAGGTATTTCAAATATCATAATAAAAATATGAATTAAACAAAACCAGTTGTAAAAATGCCCAAAGAAGAGACTAAAGACAAAAAGGGAATCTATCATATTTTAAAAATTCAATAAACTGATAAGACAAAAGAACACTCTGAACCCCATTAGAAGATAAGCCCCAGAGTGAGAGGTTACCCTGCACGTCTCAGAGTTAGGAAGACCCACACTGAAGCCTGAAGGCACTCCTGGGAGGGCTCGCTGTCCTTTGGCACCTACTGCAAGAGTGAGTCTGATTCTCAATACTCACACTGTGGCACAAGAGAATAAACTTCCACAAACCGCCCTCCAGAGCAAGCATGTACAAATGCATAAATTAATAAGTAAATAAATGTAACAAAAGTTTTAAAGGTCTTTCACAAATATGTGCTAACTGCTGGCCAAAAGTAAAGGCAGATAGAAAATGCAAACTAAAAGAAGCCATTTTACACAACAAGATGGAAAAAAATTAACAAGGCTTTTATATTTGCAAAAGTGGAGAAGGTAAAATAATAATATGTAAAGACACACTTTGGATTAAGTAATCTCACTTAGTGAAATTTTCTACACAATAGAAACATAAAAATGTCATATTGTAAGACTTGCATTCTCCCTAATGACATGACGTTGCAAACAACCTAAATGGCATCAAAAAGGAAATAGCTTTTAAAATCATGGCTACCACCTAAAAGTGTTCCCCAGAATTTCTAGTGCCAGACGTCTATTGTGTTCCCTCAAATGCAGACTCATGGTGTTTGAAGGCAAGCCTTTGGGAGAAGATGAAAATGATGCTGCTTTAATGAGACTTCCCTTTATAAGTGGGAAAGAGTCCCTGGACGCTGTTGGCATGTAGTGTTATCCACAACAGAAAGACCTTCAGCACATGCCAGTACCAAGATATTACACTGTCCAGCATTTCTTTACTAGAGAAAATAAATCTCTACTTTTTACACATTATCCAGTCTAAGGCATACTGTTACAGTAGCAGAAAAGAAACTGAGAAAAGATATTAAGCCAGGCACAGTGGCACAATCCTGTAATCCCAGCACTTGGGGAGGAAGAGGCAGGTGGATCTCTGTGAATTTGAGGCCAGCCTGGTCTACAGAGTGAGTCTAAGCTAGTCAAGGCTACACATCATCAAGAAAGGAATAGAGAAAAAAAATGAGGCCAAAGCACACATACAGGAATGCCATTTGGTCTTTTTGTTTGTTGTTTCTTTGTCGCCAGGGTCTCAGCCAAGAGACTTGCTATATAGCTTGAACTTCTGAGACTTCCCCTCCACTTCCCAAGAGCCAGGGTTACAGGACAGAGCTCATCAAGTTGATATGATGTTCATGCATGTGAAGCAAGCACTCCACCAACTCAGCTACATCACAAAAACATGAGATCTACCAGTAAAAGTTTGCATTATAGTAAAACCCAAAAGCTTTGAGATTAAATGTGTGTGGCTTCTGTCATGCTTATTTATGTACAGAGAAAGCAACTCTCTCATATGCTGGGGAGTGGAAATGACTGGCTTCACTGTAAGGAGTGGAAACTCCAGACATCCCTGAGGAAGAGTGGACACTCTGGACTTTGAGATGCTGGGCTTACCTACTGATGAGTACTGAGGCAGTTCCACACTGGCTTTAACATACTGTGGTGCTCAGGGTGGGCTGCCACCCAGAGAGTGTTGAGTTTGTCTAGGTAAAGCAATCTCAAAGTAGTCTTTGGTATTAAAGGAAATAATACAAACTACTTGGCTCATCTGAATGAGTGACCAAGCAAGAAAAGACAGAGAAATTTTAAAAGCAGAACTTGTTCAGTTGTGTGTCTCAATGACAAGTTACTAACCTCAAATCCAATAGTAATTATAAACAATGAAACTATACCATCATCCAATTCCTCTTATTTTATAAAACAAATAGTAGCCAAAACAACGGATACAGTAATAAGAGATTCTGTATGTCATGAAATAAATTTAAAGAAGGCAGTTTCAAAGCCAGGCACAGTACTACGTGCAGAAAGATCAGCCTTTCAAGGTCAGCCTTGCTACATAGCAAGTATATAGCTAGCCTGGGCTCTAGACAGCCATAAAAAGAAACAACCCCAGTTGGGCAGTCGTGGCTCATGTCTTTAATCCCAGTACTCGGGAGGCAGGGACAGATGGATATCTGTGAGTTTGAGGCCAGCCTAGTCTACAGAGTAAATTCCAGGACAGCCGGGGCTACACAGAGAAACTCTGTCTTGAAAAACAAAAACAAAAACAAAAAACAAAAGAAAAAAGAAAGAACCCCAAACTAAAAAATACCAAAAGAAGGATAAACTTCAACAAGAAAGTATCTAAAAGTCTTTACATTTACAAAGTAAAAGTGACAGGTTTGCTTACTGTTGGAGTTCTACTTGCTAAGCCCCAGTATGACCAGTTGTTCATTGCTGAACTTGGGGGTACAGCAAAACTCCTATTTATCCACAGAGATGAGTGTGTGGCCACAACAGCAAGGTGATTTTTATATTTTGCTCACTTATTAAATATTTGGCTCTAGGTAAGTTGCTTAATTTCTCTAAACTAGAATCCGTTCTTCAGTAAAACTAACATAATAAGGTACTTAAATGAAAAGAATATAAGCAACAACATATCAGAAGAGGGAAAGGAGGGGACAAGAGAGGAAGAACATACATATTCTTTAAGAACTGCTGTATCTAGAACTAGATTTATGATCTTTTGGGGAATGCTGAAGATTCCTTAAAAGAAACCTTAAAATTCCCATATCTTCCCAATCAGTGAGCTTCAGAAACTCACTCCAGTGAGTCAACAAAGTGGTACCATTATAATCCTAGTGCTAAGGATGCTCAGAAAGGATGAGAGGAAGTTCAAGGCCAGTCAGCTTGGGCTACAGAATGGGCTTAAGGCGAACCTGAAGAAGCCTGAGACTGGTGATAATTAGATTCATTCATATTCCTTTGGTTTGCCACAAGTCATTTAGCTCTACTTCCCTCAAAAACCAAAGGCATGGTGGAGATGCCTCAGTCACAGGCACCTGCATGGCATTACAAGGCCACTAAAAAACAACTAGGGCTGGAGAGATCAATTCCCAGCAACAACATGGTGGCTCACAACCATCTATAATGTGATCTAATGCCTTCTTCTGTCATGCAGGCAGAGCACTGTATACATAATAAATAAATAAACCTTAAAAAAAAAAAAACAACTAAATAACAACAACAAGAACTTAAGTCATAGGAGGACAATGGGAGATATGGTTAAAAGAATGACAGCATGGTTTATAGTAGCAAAAACAAAAAACTCAAAAAACAAAAAACTAAAGACAACTCAATCATGTTGTCTAGACATCAATAATTTTCAACTAATTTAAGACCAGGGTAAAACAATAGGTAATAAAAAGGTACACAAAGTGATATAATACAAATAGTGCCAATTTGGTCTTCTCAGGAAAACACTGGTATGTGTAGAGCTAACTAAGAAGAAGCTATCTACTCACTAGAGCTAGGGCACATGACCGCTGTTCTTCGTTGTATCTATCCTGTTCCTGTCCTCAGGTGCTGGAGCTGGCCACCGATCCGGATTACTATACAGAGTTCCTTCCAATACAAAGTTGCTGCAGCAATGCTAAGAAAACTACCTTCAGCTCATATATAACCAACGTGTCTGCCAACACCAGAACATCTACAGTCGGGTTTTCAAAGAAAAACTGATAGCCAAGAATGCATTAATTCCACAAACACTATCAACATCCTCTGGCGAGCTGCTTATTTCTTAGATGCGCGGACAGTGGAAGCCTGCATGGCGGCACATGCTTGCAACTCAAGCACGTGGAGTTGTGATTTAGAGGTCAGCCAGGGCTACAAAGGGAGGCACAACCTTGAAAAGCCCACAAGTAAGCAAGCAACCAAGTTCTCAGTGACAAAAGAAACAAGAATGAGTCTGTAGTTGCCGACGAGGAAGAAGAGGAAAAAGAAGAGAAGGGAGAGGGGACAATGACAATGTCACTGTCTAGGAGGGTGACACAGCCGCTACCTAACACTGTCCTATCTGGAAGAACAATAACTACAGAATGCCTACTGCAGGCTGAGGGGATTAAATCAGCCCTTTAAGAAAACCCTTCTCATTTTAATTTTCAAGAAACCACATGGCCTGTGATAAGTAAATTACCATCTTAAATTTTATTCTAGAATTAACTCATAAAGCCAGAAATAATTACAAACGACTAATAAAGATTCATAAAAATGTTAAATATTATGTTAAATATTATGCGAGATATATATATATATGTGTGTGTGGAGGGGGAGAGAGAGAGAGAGAGAGAGAGAGAGAGAGAGAGAGAGAGAGAGAGAGAGAGAGAGAGACTGACTATTTATAGCAAGGGTTTTATGAAATTATCATGTTAGAATTCTGTAACTAAAAATCAAGAAAAGCATCCCCCTGTAATGAATAACAAAAGAAATCAAAGAATAACACACACATCTTTCCAAAAATCAGAGTGTAAAAGAGAGCATCATGTGCTATAGTGCTGTAACTGGTACCTGCAGAACATATGTCTAGATTGAGACAAAATAAAAGTAGTTAAAATTCTTTCTAATTGCAAGATATATATAAGAGTTAAAGAAAGGTAAAATAAACCATAGTGGTGCATTCAGGAAGCAGAAGCAAGTGATTCTGTAAGTCTGAGTCCAGCCTGATCTACATAGTCAGTTCCAGCCAGCCAGGGCTATATAGAGAGACCCCCATCTACTTTAAAAAAAAAAAAAAAAAAAAAGCAAAAGAATAGCATCCTTAGATTCTGAATCATATGACTTGGGAAACATGTTTGCTTGTACTGAAATGGAACACAACTTCTTTCAGAACCGACCTAGTAGACATGTAGTTTTTCTTTTCCTTTCCTTTTTGTTGTTAATCTAAGTACCATAAACAAAAAGATAAAACACAAAAATTGTCCAAGACCTTGATTTTCATACCAATTAATGTAAACAAGATGTTTCCAAGATATAAGTAAGGGACATTGTGTGTGTGTGTGTGTGTGTGTGTGTGTGTGTGTGTGTGTGTGTGTGTGTGTGTGTGAGAGAGAGAGAGAGAGAGAGAGAGAGAGAGAGAGAGAGAGAGAGAGAGAACTGACCTCTAGCATTCAAATATACATTTGTCTGTACAGACTCATTCTATCAGATACATCCAGCAAAAACTCACACCTGGCAGATATTCACGGATCCTAACTAGCATAGGAAAAAATACCATTAAAAAATTAAAGCCACACTACAACAGTTCTAAAAAGCCCAAGGTTGTGCTGCATAATTGCAAAAATTCCTGCTTTCCCTGTCTTCTTATTTATTATTATCAAATACAGAAACCATTTTGAGGCAGTTTTACTTGGTCACCATCCAATTTCTATTGCAACAAATTATTCAGGACCCAGTATCTTCAACCATTTTAAATGTTCAAGTATTTAATTTACTACACCCTGACAAGGGTGAATATGCATTCTCTATTTCTTTACTTCAAAGCTGTGACAGTTACAATACCCAAAAATGGCCCAACCCTGAAATACCACTCCCTTTAAACACACACTCCAAAACACTACTTCTTTGGATCTTTCCTTTGAAGCTGGCATCTGAAAAATAAGTACCCATGAGAAAACACAAATTCATACATGTTCTTATTGGAAGTAACAATGTATACTATTCATTTTTAAAAGGCAGCATACTTCTTATGTTGGAACACTCCCTCCAGACTTGCATTTCCACTGCAGTCATGAATAAACACACTGCTTTGAAGCATCAAACATCAAGATGCACGAAGCAGGCACATAGACCTGAAATGGATTTGCATTACCTCCAACCTTAGGGCCACCTGCTGAACCAGGCTTTCTCGAACTGTTGACAGGATTTCCAGATGTTTTAGGTGCAGGAACCTTGAAGGCTGAAGCAGCTGATGATGGCCTATTTCCATCCACTGATTCTTCATCATCAAAGCTTTTATCTGCACAAAACATAAAAAAACAAAAAAACAGGTACTTAAGGAAGCTAAGCTTTTCCCATTAAGACTCAAAAATAAAATAAAGCTATAGCTAAAAAACATTATTTAGGTAGGATACATATTTTTTAAAAGATCTATTGGATAAATATTATAAATTGGTTAACACTATATAAAATAATTTCTGTGATTTAAAATACCATATTGTCACATTTCCTATGCATATATAGTCAAAACATTAAAGCAAACATATTAATTTGAGAACAGTCAAGACATCTCTCCTTTTTGCTGCTCATAGAAGCATTTTCTGCCAGCCCCTCCCATAGTCAATCTTCCAGCACGCCCTGCCTTATTCCTATACCCAGATTCTTCAACTTACAATCACAGATCCGTTTGCAAATCAGCCGCCTCATTCCTCCGAATTTCCCTCACCCTAGAATAGCTCCTAATAGTTCACATGGCCAAATACAGTACATTTAATACTAATCAAAGATTCTATCAAAAATAGATAGAAACAACCACAGAACCACCACTGAGGTTTGTGCCGGCATTTTTCTTTCTCTTCCCTGCCCTAGGTGCTGCAACAGCCAATCAGCTGCAAGGTGACATCATCTTATAGCAGCTACTGCTAGCTGAAAGGTAAAAATTCTCCATGCATCTAAAAAATCCTCTATGCACTTACAATGTATTTGCTATCAAAAATGTAAAAGCATTTCATATTAAAGGTTTATAAATCTAGACTAATTTTTCTTTTTTAATACACATGAAATCATACAAATAGAACAGTATCGCTGTGCTAGATACGACTGCATCAGGAAAGCATGGGCACAGCAGGGCTCACTGCTGTACATAATTAACTCTGTATGTAACCTCACAATGCTGCCTTCCAAATGGCAGAAAGGAAACCAACAGCCCTTTTCTTAATAAGGCGACTCTGAGGAGTTGTGCGGGGCCCCCTGTGGAGTGTGCAGGACCACACTACTAGCACCCCCTCACACACGAGCCCATCAGCCTCCAGCCAACTCGTCCCTCCCCCACTCACAAGGTAGATGCCATGTACTCTGCTGAGAAGCGGTTTCTCTAGGACCCTGCACAAACCAACCATGACAAACAAGATGGGTGAGGCAGAGAAGCAGCTTTAACACAGGCTTCAGATCAATATGTCAAAATCTTCTTCCTGTCCCTTCTGTTCTCACCATACAAAAGCCCACTCACCCGGAAGACATGAAGACACTCCACAGTGTAACTATTAGATAGGGGGAAAGATAAGACCCCAACAAATTTTAAGGTTGTTTATTTACTGGAAGAAAAAAAAAAAGGTCTAAAATCACATTCATTTCAGCAAGTGTTTTATTAACATGACTTCTACCCCCCCAAACACACACAAAGATCTACAGAAAGTCGGGCAGTGAAGCAGAGGAGGAGGGGTTCCCATGGAGACAGTGCTCCCTTCCTGTACACACAGGATCTGAAGGGAGAAGTCCCTACCATTAAATAATTAACTCCTAACATTCTCAAGCTACTGGGATTTTTCAGAACTTTGTAGCAAAGCTAAGCATACAAATCCCAAGAAACAAATAATAATTTTCACAAAATGAATGAATCAGTATAATCAGCACCCAGCTATAAAGACACCTTCACCTTGAGTCTTACAAGACTCTCAAAACCCCTAACTAAGCCAGTCAGTAAAGAAGTAGAGAATCTACTGTGGCATTCTAGTTTCTCTTCAAGAGAGAGGAAAAGGCTATTTTCTGCTGTGCCAAAGTATCACAGTTTCTGGCACCCATTCATTCCCCTGCTCACAGACAGGTGGACTGTTGAAAGTTGGAAGGTCTGTTTTTTGGGTTTTTGTTTTGTTTTTGAGACAGGGCTTCTCTGTGTAACCCTCACTGTCCTGGACTCGATTTGTAGACCAGGCTGGCCCTAAATTTACAGAGATATGCCTGCCTCTGCTTCTCAGAGTACTGGGTCTACAGGCGTGTACTATCATGGCCGGCTTGAGAGTTTGTGGCTATTATAAAGCTGTGCTATCCAGAGAACGACACGGTTAAAATGGTTTGTGGATTTCAACATTATTGGCAAGTACTATACAAACCACAGGTCAAGTAGCTCTAAAAAACCTAAAATAGGAACTGGCCCAAAATTCAATTTGTTTACCAAAAAGCATATTTAAAAAATACTAAATTTCAAATCCGAGGCATTTTGTATTTTAATTGGGGGATCAGGGATGTTTATCTAAATATAACCAAAACTTATACAAATATTCCAAACACAGAAAAAAGATTCCAAATCTGAAACACTCCTGATCCCAAGCGTTCCAGATTTATGTGAGACCACAGGAAATCAAAGATGCATTTAGTAATCTGGCATGTAACACCTTGGTAGTGTTCCTCAAAATGTGGTATTCAGACAAAAGATAACATCACCTGACATCTGTTAGAGATGCACTTTAAGTTATTATTACATTTATTTATTTTATGCATTTGTACCCATGTGCCAGGGTATTCATGTAAAGGTCAGAGGAATAATTTCAGGAATTTGTTTTCTCCTTCTATTATGCTGGTCCAGGGGACTGAACTCAGGACATCAGGCTTGGTAGCACCTTTGCCTGCTGAGCCATCTTGCCAACCTCCTAAATTCAAATTCTTGGGTATGAAGCTACCTGTGCTGCATGAGAAACTGTGAGGGTGCTTACTAAGAGTGTCTCCTAACACTCATGGGTGAGTCGCTCTTGTATATCAGAGGTTGGTAGATTTTTCTTTTAATAAAAAGGGCCAAATAGCAAAAATAGCCTTTGAAATCTACACCCAAATGTCCTTTTGTCCAATTGCTCAATTATGACATGACAACAACAAAGCAACACACAACCTGTAAAGAAGTAGGTGTGGCTGTGCTTCAGTTTCATGTATTAAAAACAAGAGGACAGCTGAAACTGGCCCATAAGAAACAATTTGTCAATTAAAAGAGGAGAAAGTGTGTGTGTGTGTGTGTGTGTGTGTGTGTGTGTGAGAGAGAGAGAGAGAGAGAGAGAGAGAGAGAGAGAGAGAGAGAGATTAAAGTATGAAAGGATATAAAAATTAAATTTAAAGATACCTTAGGAAATAATTTATATTTCTGTGCTAGGTATGTGTGAATTCAACTTCTTGTGTACTGAAGCACCAAGCATCATGTTAGCATTCTAAAATAATCTAACCTGTGTTATTCTTTGAAGTAGTGAACTTCAAAGTTAAACTTTCTTTTTCCTTCTATTGACCATTAGTGCAAGAGTAGTTAGGCACGAACAGTCACTGAAGACATCTGTCTCACTTAGCCACTTAGAAAAGGTAAATTTTGAAATAATTTCTTCTTGGGGGAGGGGTGTAATTTAGATTTTTTTCCCCTTTTGCTTAAAACTCTATCGAGAAGGAGACTAGAAAAATGGCTTAGCAGTTAAGAGGACTAGTGTTCAGTTCCCAGCACCAACATGAAGACTTACAACCATCTGTAAGTCCAGTTCCAGGGGATCTGAGGCTCTCTTCTGGCAGGAACTGCATGCACATGATGCACAGACACATATGCAGGCAAATATCCATACACATAAAACAAAAATAAATCTTAAAAACAAAAGAAAAACTCTATTAAAGGGCTGGAGAGATGGTCCCACAGTTAAGAGTGCTTACTGCTTTTATACAGGACCTAAGTTCATTTTCCACCACCAACATCAGCTCGCAACTACCCCTAAGTCTAGCTCCAGAGAATCTAAACCACTGCTTTGGCCTCCACTCATGTGCGTGTATACACACACACACACACACACACACACACACACACACACACACACACACGTAATTAAAGTAAAATATTATAAAAATAACATGAAATTACCCTATTATAGTGTTATCTATAAAAATATTAAAATCTAAATATGCCAATATTTGCCTTAAATTTAAGTGAACTAAATTGTATAAGTAAAAGACTGACAGAATGAACTCATATGTTAGATGTGAAGTTTGAAAGTAAGAGTTTAAAAAAAAAAAAAAGAATAACATTGATGTCAAAGCAAGCAGCTCAAAGAAGCAATCCTAAAGATAAAGATGATGATGGGGCAACTCAACAGGGAGGAATTAAAAACTCTGACTATAGGAGAACAGCTGTGTAGCATGTTCAAGGTCCTACGATGTTTGATTCCCAATACCAGAAACAAACAAAAAAGGAACACTTCATAAAAGGAAAGGTCTTCAAAAGCTAGAGAAGAGAAAAATCAACTTGTACCCACTACCAAGGTTTCATATTCTCTTACCATAAAAGAATTTAAACAAAATTTATAATTCATCTAGAGGTTATGGCTGTCGTAGGCTCCTTCAGTGCAAGCTCCCCACACCCTGACACTCTTAATTCCCCCATGCTTCTGTTTTCCCCACTTCTTGTAGCACTTAGCATTGCTGTTTACCTGCCTCCTCCCACTGGAACATGTGATCTGCGAGGGTGGGACCACTGCTATTTTGCCCACTGCTGTAACTTCAACATGTGCAGCAATGTCCAAGATAGTGTAGTTCAGAGAAGGGAAGCTTTAATCTCTACTAAAATCATTACTAAGTTATTTGAGGAAATATTCCAGAGGCAAACAATTACACTCACTGGATAAGAGTCCTGATTTTTTAATTATTAAAAGCAACCAGTGTTTGACAAGAAACACAAAACTGGAAGCAGCACTTCAATGCTTCTACTCTACTGTGGGTAGAAGGAACAGATCAAAACCCACATGACATGCAGGCAGATGTTAGCGCCCCAAACAAGTGCTTAAGGTTAAAGGGAACCATGAGTCAACCCTTATTTTCTTTCCTATTGTCTATTTTTTCCCCCAAACTTGTTTTCGAAAGAGAATAAACTACCCAGGGACTGGGAAATGGCTCGGTTGAGTGAAGTGTGTGCTATACAAGTGTAGGACCTGAACCCTAATCCCTAGTCCCCACATAAAACTGGGTGAGGTAGCATATAGTGCTGGTTTTGTGGGCAAGCTAGCCTGGCATATTCAGCAGGCAAACACCAAGAGACCCTGTTTCAAACAATGTGGAAGGTGAGGACTGAACCTCAAGGCTGTGTTCTGACCGCACCACCACATGGGCTCACTAGCATGTATGTACACACACACAACTCTGCCACCAGCAGTATCATCATCATTACATATAAGCAAAAAGATAAGTAAATGAATAAAAGGGGGTGTGAGTGGGAGGGAGGGGGAAAGGGAAAGATAGAGACAGGAAAGGGAATCAAATCAAATGCTTCAGTACAGTAAATGAACCAGATACTCAGACCCTACTTCCCCAGGCTGTAAAAACAAATGCAAAATTTCTAGGGATAGAGGAAAGGCATTAGAGGACGGAGCTAACAACTGAGCAAGGTGAAGCAGCTATCCATTTGCATGATGGAAAAAGTGACTGATACAAAACAGGAGAAATAAACAGAGATGGAGGAAGGGGGATGGAAAAGACATGGGAACAGAAGAGGAAACTAGACACCACAGCAAGAACATGTATAAACAAACGCTAGGAACAGGTGTGCTAAAATGCTGCATTTCTTTAGGAGACAGAAATACTTAGGTTTGCCTACAATGAAAACCTGGAAAGAACTGTGAGGAACACAAAACTATTAAAAAAATGATTATCTGCCAAATAATTAGACCGTCTACAGATAAAAATAAAGTAGCTAAAATTTAAATTCAGCAGATAGGGCTAACAGGAGACTAGACAGAGCTCAAGGGACAATTAGTGAATAAGACAGAAGACATTGTCTAGAATATACAAAGTAGGTCTTCTAGTATTTACAGAATAAGAAAGAATGTGTGACCACAAAAAGCAAACTGCAAACCACGATTATGCTAACACCTTCATTTCTAAACCAATGTTTCACGAAGAGGTTGGATGCAGAAAGCCAACATTGAAAAACCGAGCCTAGGAAGCAACCATTAAACAGCGTAGTGCTGTCTCTAAGAAGAAGACTAAAAAGCTAAGGAGATGAAAATGGGACATCAACAAAAATGGGAGAGGAAGAGGTGTGGGAAACAGACGGGTGGGGAGACTGAGGGAAGGATAGGTCATGGAGAAAGTAACAGAGAGGTAAAGGGAATTGGAAGAGGTGTGTTCTGCAGTCTGGGATCTGGTTTGACAAGTTTTGAATTAATTCATTTTTTAAAATGTCAATTCTCTAGTTAAAAGAACTCTTTATACAATTTATTGCATTTAGATGCATTAATAAATAAGAAACAATAGCTTGTGCTGTATTAAATAAGAGAGAGAAAGAAAGATGAAGAGATTAGAAAGAGCAATGAAGTTTTATTCCTCAAAAAAAGCTTACATAAACTGTGGCAAAGCATAAACATTTCTCAAATCTAGGAGGTGGGAATATCAAAATCTGTACTGCATGCACGCCTCTGCTGTGGTTACTGTGTTAGTATAGCATTATAGTATACTACAATATACTACATGTGTATGCGTGTATATATATATATAACTGTATAATAAAATAATTTTAAAAGCTAAAAAAATCTTAGATTCCTTGAAGGTGTCATAAAAAGTAAACAAACCCAAATTGATCTGATATGTACACACTAGTTGAACCAAAATGCAAAAAAAAAAAAAAAAAAAAAAAAGAATTGTTTAGTTTAATAGGTATTAGGCTTTTTGGCCTAGGCAAGATTTAGCAAAACATAAACTGGGTTGTTCTTCTGTTTGGGTCCAGGAAGAAGAAGAAAGAGATGCAAACAAAAGAGGATAAAGAAGACAAGGAAAAGAAAACCTACAAGAGGGAATTGGGGGGGGGGGGGGGGCCGGGACTGGAAAAAAGCAAAATATAGGACAGGGAAGAAGGAAGACAGGAGGGGAGGAAAGTCAGACCATGTACTGAAGGAGCTCAAGCTGCCTTTGCCACCTAAAGGCATGTGTGGGGGCTGGGGAGCCGTGCTCTGTGGGCTCACAGCTAAGACAGCTCTGAAAAGGAAGCTTTGTTCGGGCTTTTCATTTTCTTTAGCAGAACTCCATTTATTTTAGGTCTTTTAGGAAAACTTAAATTTCCTGTCTAGCACAAGCAGATTCGGCCAGTCTTCAGATTTAACCTCCAAATAAATATCTATATTTCCTTCATAGATTTATTTATTTATTTATTTAGGTTTTTTCAAGACATGGTTTCTCTGTGTAGCCTTGGCTGTCCTGGACTTGCTTTGTAGACCAGGCTGGCCTCGAACTCACAGCGATCCTCCTGCCTCTGCCTCCCGAGTGCTGGGGCTACATGGGTGCACCACCACGCCAGCCCCATAGACTCTTTCAAGTCCATGTGATATGGGTATAACAAACACCCACAGGTTTTTAACTATGTGTGGCACAGGGGTGAAAGAGACAGGCATGTTGTTGTTTTAAATAAGAAAATCCCAATCGTTTGATTTTTACTCATGAAAACTCAAAGCCAGATGCTGGGGTGAAAACCTGTTAGCTCAGGGAGGCAGAGAAAGCACCCAGCTGACCTTCCTACTCAGCTCATGTCCCAGGGGAAAAACCAAACAGCCCTTTCTTCTTGTCCACACTGTCTTAAATACCCTTCAACTCAAAGTCCCTCCTTTCTGTTTAATACCTGGCAGCTGATTTCTTGCTCTGTCTCTTGACCTGGGATTAACTTTATTTAAACCTATATACAGAAAGTTCTTGGATTAAAGGTGTTCCTAGGGCTGAGCCACACCAAACAAGAAACAGGTTTTACAGTTCACAATCTCAGAGTTCACAATGGGATCAAATATCCTCCAACATCATGTGATTTTTCATTTCTTAAAATTAATATAATTAAAGCTTAGTTGACTACAGAATAGATGTGAAAGTTTGTTTTCTTTTCGGCTTTTGGAGAAAGCGTCTCACTACATAGATTTTGCTGGCTTGGAACTTACTACTCAAACAAAACTGGTCTCAAACTTACAGGTATCTACCTGCCTCTGCCTCAAGAGTGAGTCTCTCTTCTCTTCCCTCCTCCTCTTCCTCCTCCTTCTCCTCTTCCTCCTCCTCCTCTTCTTCTTCTTCTTCTTCTTCTCTCTCTCTCTCTCTCTCTCTCTCTCTCTCTCTCTCTCTCTCTCTCTCCTCCCCATCCCTCCCTCTCCCTCTCTCTCCATCTCCTGAGACAGGGTTTCTCTGGGTAGAACCCACTCTGTGGACCAGGCTGGCCTCAAACTCAGACATCTCCCTAACTCTGCTTCTTGAGTGGTGTAGATGAGTTTCTTAAGTTTTTATCAAAAACCAGTTCTGGCATTACTGGTGAGATCATTATCAGTCAGACTAGATAGCATATGGTACATATGGCACATAAAAATCGGTTTTAAATTTTTGCTTTGAATTAGTAAAAAGCCAAACATATATATTTTGCATGAATTGGAATCTACCTTCAAAGGTGTGTTTAGGTGGGCTCAGAGGTTAAGAGCACTGGCTATTCTTCCAAAGGTCCTGAGTTCAATTCCCAGCAACCATATGGTGGCTCATAACCATCTATAAGGAGATTTGGTGCCCTCTCCTGGCAGGCAGACAGGAAGGCAGGCACATATGCAGGCAAGACATTGTATACATAATAAATAAATACATTGTTTTTTAAAAGGTACATTTAGTCTCTGATAGCTATATAAAACTGACAGCAATGGGAATGGTGAATACGTCACAATTATAAACAACCTTAGAAGGAAAAAACACCACAAAATTTGGCTCAAAGTTTAACAACCTCTGTTTAACACAAACCAGCGGTTGAAGTCAAATTTCATCATTGTTGGATGTTTTAAATGCTCAGTTTTACTAATGAATGCTTTTGGCATACAGATATATAATATTTCCTAATTGTTATTAAATATCAGGTAAAGGAAAGTTGTTCTCTAAGCATTAAACTACTGGTCAGTGTGCTGTTGGCTACTTTTCTTTTCTTATGGCAAAATATATCCTGTGGTGAGGTTGCAGGGATGACTCAGCATTTAAGAGCTGTACTTTCAGGGGACCAGGATTCCATTCTCAGCAGGCACATGGCAGCTCACAACCATCTATTAACACAGCTCTAGTTGATTTTGACAGCCTCTTCTGGCCTCTACATACATGCACGCAAAACACACACACACACACACGATATATAGATATAGATATAAATATAGCTATAGATAATCTCCATATCCATCCCCTGTGCTACTTGCTGCAGTTCCCTCAGTTTTTCCAGAGTCAGAGATTTCAAAGGTAAACATCTGGGATAATGCCATACCAATGTGGTTTCATCATCCAGAGAAACCTGCCCTTGTTTGGAAGAGCTTTCTGGAACACTGTCTTTGCTTCCACCACACTGAATTGTTGGATACAGTATCTTATCTCCTGAAATTCCATTCTTATGGCTTTAGGGACTATCAGAATTATCAGAACTGTGAGTCCTTGACCTACGCCTTCCAGACATCTCAGCTGCTGGCCAGGGTGACCATGCTTGTCTGTTAAACTCTTTGGTGGCAAACTCTGAACTAACATAAACTTAGTTTATGGCAAAACATAATGAAACAAACATGAGTGTATTTATTCTTTTTATTCCACTCAGTATAAACATGTACACATTAACAAAAATGAACAACATGCATGATTACAGAGCACTACTGCCCAAGGCCTGAAAGGAGCTGCTACATGGTATATGAAATGTAAGCAACTGGTCCCCTCAAGATTTCTTCACCTTTTTTCTTTTGAAATTGGTCTTGCCATATATCCCAGACTGGCCTCAAATACATAGTCTTCCTGCCTCCGTCTCCCACATCCTGGAATTATAGGTGCATGCCATGACACCAGTTTCCCCAGGATTTCCAGTAAGAATTTGCAATTTTATGTAACTCTAACCAAACCCATACACACACATACCATTTTTTACTTTTCTTTTATTTCCTTTTCTTTTTTTTTTTTTTTTTTTTTTTTTTGGTTTTTCGAGACAAGGTTTCTCTGTGTAGCCTTGGCTGTTTTGGACTAACTTTGTAGACCAGGCTGGCCTCGAACTTACAGCGATGTGCCTGCCTCTGCCTCCCGAGTGCTGGGATTATTCCTTTTCCTTTTTAACTGAAGACAGACCACGATTTCAAGTGGTTTTTAAACTTCCTGCTTTATGGTTAGGACACATGTACTCCAAAGTAACTGTGTCTAATGGCCACCCCCCCACCCACACACACACACAGTTCCATCTCACAAAGCAAAAAGAACAAGCCAAAACCATACACAGGTCTCACAGTATAATTTTTGTTCAGGTTTTCTTCAGTAAAACAACTAGTTTAGTAAGAACCTTTAATATCAGAGATTTATATATAAGAAATACACTCTACTTCATACTAACTAGTTTCTTAAATTAAACAAGTTCCTTTTTCACTTGACACTATATCCTTCCTTATTCTAATTAAAACAACAAGGAACCGGATTGTGGGTTTCTGGGCTTTTATACTCTCGCATAGCCAGTAAGGACCAATGAGCATAGTACTTACCTAAAGGCAAAAGTAAACAAGAAGCCCTAGAACTGCTACACCACTTATGTCGAAGGAAATTCACAGAATGCTCTATTTTATCTCCTCTATCTAGTCCCACAAGTTCCCCCTATTCAATCCTTTTTGGTGGCAATTCCTGTTTAACCCAGCCACTGTAATCTAAAGACTCAACATCTTTCTAAAGGGTTTCATCCACTCGCTATGTTAAGTATCCTCAAAATGCTGCCAAATATCCAGTGCTCATTTCTGGCCTAAATTATCTCTGAGTTCCAAATCTATATATACAACTAGTTTTGGCCTGTCCCCTGAGGAAATCATCCCCTATGGAGTCAAAGGCATGTCCAGTTTAACATAGATGACTACACCAACACTATGTTCAAGTCTTCCCATAGCAGTGTGATAAATGATACCACTATCTCTGCTACTCAAGTTCAGAAGGTGGGAACACCCTATGCATTCTTCCATGTCCGCATTCACCATCGACCAACAGCTCCTGCCTTATGTAACTCCCATCAACCAGTACTGGAAGCCCAGCTAGTCCTTGTTACTTCTGCTGCTACTCCTAATCTAAGGCCAGGCATGCTCCACCTCTGTCTTCAGCACTGTAACGGCATCTTTACTACTCTCTTCACTTAGATTCTTAACCTCTCTCCAAACTAAAAGATAGAACAGTATGATACCCTACAAAGAATCTAGATCGAAGAAAACTGAAACAATAAACACAAAGGAAGCCATATAAAGGATGGATTTGGTTGATAACTGGACACATTATTTAATATTAATAACACAAAGACAATCAGATATTATATGTCCTCTGACAGAAACCCAAACCTGGATCTGATGCCACACCTTCTAATCCTATCCACAACAGTTCTACCAACTAGGGAGCAAATGTATGCATGAAGACCATTTTCATTCAAACCACCAAGCACGCAAACAGAACTTTTGAATAATCTATATCAACAAAACAAAACACTCAAATCATACTTGGTTTTGATCAAGCCACTCACAGCATTTTCAATTTTCAGGAAATACAGTAGATACAGACACAGTTATAATGGTACATGCTGCAATGGCAGCACTAAGGAGGGGAAGGGAGGAGTCTCAGGACTTCAAGGTCATCCTCAACTACATGAGACTTCAAAAAGCTGAACACATAAACAAAAGATAAAACAAAAATAATCAACAAAAGCACTCCCATAACACAACACTAAGCTACAGTATGAAAAATGCTTACCTGACAGATGCCAGATAAATGCCAAAAAGATCGACTCTATTGCTGATGAAAGATGTACCAAGCAACAACAGTGAGAAACCTAACTTAAATCCTAGTGTAAACAAACTGAAAAAAAGACATTTATAAAGCAACTGAGATCTGAACACTGAAATTATTAAAACTAACTTAAATCACTTTATTTTCAAAATCCATAGAACAGAACCCAATACTATATATAAGCCACACTGTAAGAGCAAACACATAAGCTAAGGGCAGAGTATGTGAGATAAGCTCCTAAAGAACATCAGCACATTCTTACAAGATGCTGGTAACAGGGATAGACAGCTACTGGGGCAGAATACTATGTCAGAGCTGCAAACTGCACTTTTCCCCACCCCCAATAGGGTCTTGCTATGCTGGACTTGAATTTGTGGCAATCCTCCTGCCCTTACCTCAGTATGCTGGGATTATTTCTTTGTGTTCACGTACAAATCTGAATCACAAGAATCTAACTGCTGCAGCATAAAAATTATCTAACATGTAGAATGACAGAGAAGTGACAGTGCCTAGACTGGAAGTAAATACCAAGAGCAGCAGATAATCTACGGAAAGCTTTCATCACTAAACCCCGCAACTCAGAAGCTCCATACCTACATGTGATTTACACACATGCTTGTATGAGTGCATATGTACACACACACACACACACACACACACACACACACACACACACACACACACTTTATAGGAAAGGAACTACCAGAAAAACAAAATAAAAATTCTTGGAACCATTAAAACTTTTTATTTGCCAAGGTTAAAGTTTTGGATGACAAAATGAAGAAGTTTCTCAGGATGCACAGTAAAAAAGAAAGTTGAAAGGAAACACATTAAAGACACAATGGAACAACCTAATAAAGCCAACTTACAACTAAAAACAACTATACTGGGAGGAGAAAAGGAAGCAAACAAAGGGGAGAAACATATTAAAAAATAACAGAAGAGGGAGTTGGGGAGAAGCACTCAGTGGAAAGTATTTTCTGTATAGGGACGAGGACCTAAATTCAAATCTCAGGACCCCTATGCATAGCTGTATATGGGGCAGCTTCTGTTACCCTGGGCAGGGAGGAGAATCTCTGGAGCTCTCAGGTCAGCCTAGCCAAAATAGTGGGTTTTATATTCAGTGAGAGAAAAGTAAGGTAGAGAGCAACAAGTCACAAAATGGTGTGCACTCATGTGCTCACACACAAGCACAAAATATACACATATATGCAAATATAGTAACAATAATTAATAATAACAACAATAACAACAACAGAATGCCTTCCAGAGCTAGCAAAAACAAAACAAAAACCTTAATTTGTCTTTAACTTAAAACTTCAGGCTGGGCAGTGGTGGCGCACACCTTTAATCCCAGCACTCAGGAGGCAGAGGCAGGTGGTTCTCTTGAGTTCAAGGCCAACCTGGTCTACAGAGCAAGCTCTAGGACAGCCAGGGATACAAAGTAAAACCCTGTCTCAAGCAAACAAGCAAAAATAATTTTTCAGTAAAATTATTAGAAGTGGGATTTCTAATCATTCTAAGATATAACTGAACAATTTAAAATATATTTAAAGACTTTGCTGGCTTTTTTTTTTTCTTTGAATAATGGGAGAAAGGTTTTCTTTAAAGATTCAAGACCTTCAATAATTCAAGCAAGAGATGGTCATAATTCGAAACATATATGGCATTGATAAAATTAAGTAACATGCTATGAAATATACCAAGGTAAATAATAAACAAGGTTAGTACAGAAATTTGTCATTTAAAATTTCAAGCCAGCAGTTTTTAAGAACATCAAACTGTATCATTCTATAAGTGCAAAGAAAAGATGTAAACCTTTAAAGAGTCAAGTTCATTACAGATACCAGGTTTGAAAATGTTGCTACTGGCACCCATTGATGCTAACACCAAATTTTGTTTTTAAGGGCTTGGACAAAATGGAAATTTCAACCAGCAGAGTGAGGTATCAGGGTGCTTCAAGTGGCTATCAGCCTCTTCTCGCTTTTGAATACTCCTTGAAACATCATCTCTTCTTAGACTGTTATGTGTACCACTGGCTTTCCTGAATCTCGATAATATCCACTCTTTTGTTCCATGTAAGTAACTTTCTCTCCATATTCATATTCATATTCTCTCTCTCTCTTTTCAAGACAAGGTTTCTCTGTGTGGTCTTGGCTATCCTGCACTAACTCTGTAGACCAGGCTGGCCTCAAACTCACAGAGATCTGCTTGCCTCTGCCTCCCGAGTGCTAGACTGAAGATGTGCACCACCACCTGGCTCTTATTGGTTTTTTGTTTGTTTGTTTGTTTGTTTGTTTTTATCTATCCTATCACTGATTTTAGTAGAAAATATTGGCCTTACATTAACAAATGAAAAGGCCAGTTCTCTTCTGTGATTTACATCATACAATCCTAGTGTCATAAAGAATGTTCAAGAACAAGGAAAAAGGATCTTTTCAGCATTAGTTTCTTGCTAGTGTTCTATTCTAACTAAATTTTAGACGAGTTAGAAATTATCCTAGAAGCCAAAGGATCTCACAGAAGGGTGATCCCTAAGCCACACAAACACACACAGACACACACACATTTTTAAAAGACAAGATTTCACTATGTAGCTATAGGTCGCTTAGAATTTACTATATAGAACAGGCTGGCCTTGCACTCACAAAGCTGTCCCTGCATCTTCCTCCTAAATGCTGGGATTAAAGTTTGCCACCATGCCTGGCCCAGTTGTGCATATTCTTAAAATATTAATTTTTGAGTACACTGCACTGAAATGTTAAAAGTTTAGAAAAACTCCATTTATAACAAAACCTTATTTCTTTCCAGCCACTCTGCAGGAACACAAAAGGCCAAATTCCTTTCTCATGCTTCTGAGGCCAATTGCAGGCCTCAGCACCACATAATAATCCTACAAGTTTTAATTAACCCTCTCTGATTTGACTGCCGAGAGCATAGTATTACACAATTACTCAAATGTGTGGGTTTATGCCTTGGAATAAGAATGAGACCACTCAAGTTAAAAGCATCCAAAAGCTACCCTCAAGGACTCAGTAAGCAATATGCCATCCCACGCCCCTCAAGGGCTTGTCACCAAGCAGTAAGTCACCCTAGGATCTCATAAATCTAAACTGACCTTGAAATAAAACCACCAATGACATAACTGGAATACCGAAAGATCAACCATAAACAAATAAAAAGACAGATGATTTAGCCAAAGATGCCACAAGGTGGGACTGAGGAGATGGCTCAGCGGATAAAGAGCTTACTGCACAAACACCAAGCACTCAGCACCCACAGAACAGCTGAGCACAGTGCAGAGTGACCCACATCTAAAACCTCATCCCTATGACTGGATGGCTGCAGCAGATAGACCCCAGAGGCTCGCTGGCCAGGAGCGTAGCCTAGCTGACACAGTGAGGTCCAGGCTCATGGAGAAATTCTGTCTTAGAAAATACACAAGAGCAACGGGGGAAGACATCAGTGTCAACCCCTGGCCTTCACATACACCTGTACAGGTAAGTAAACCTGCACAAACAAAGCAAGCCAAAAGGTAACTCACAGAAACACACACACAGTCATATGAAGAAGACAAGTGTTATCAGAAAGCAGGTATATTTGGATAATGTCTGAGATGCTTTTCACTGATATATTTGGGAAAATTTTTACACAATAGCAAGAATTGAAATGAAAATAATGTTGGTTAGTAGGTATTACTGTCGGAAACATACATAATAAAGTAATTTGGGAGTGTTGTTACAGCTGGCACAATTTAAAGGAAAATTTTTGGTCCTAAAATGCTACTAACAGAGTATTTCGAAAAGAAAAGAAAAAGTGCGTGTCTGTAGTCACATAAACAGACTATACAAAAGTGCCTTTCCCAGACAAACTTAGGAAACAATTGTATATGGCAAAGAATATAAACTTTCACAGAAGATGGAGCAGTGGTTCTACATCGACACAACGGAAGACTATGCAACAGTTTAAAGAAGTAAGAGTGACACATGACAGCATGGCATTAAAAACGCTTCGTGTGTTATTGAGTAGACATAGTAGGTGTTGAAGATGTACAGAGAATGACTGTTTTCAGTAGTAAAACAACTGCCTAGAGTGAGTAAGTGAAGTCCTGGCTTCCACTCCCAGTAGTTCCCACCCCTAAAGCAAATAAACAACAATCAACATAAAATTTGTTTGAAGGCTTATATGTTAAAAGTCACTGCATAAAGTATAAACAGGTTTAAGGAATTTTTACATTATGATCATTTCAATTTTTAAAAGATGATATTTATACACTAAGCTCATAGCTAAAAATTTTAAATGAGCAAATAGCTAGGAAAAGAGCAACACCCTTGCTATACACACTATGAGATTGCCTGTGCTGTTCGCACACACCACTGTATGTGACAAACTAACACTCAGAACAGCCATACCAACACTAACTATTCATTCTGACAGCCTATACAAATGGCTTCAGTAGTCACACCTGTAAGGTTTTTTTCAAGGTGTATTTTAATCCAACCTACCCTTTACGCTTTATAAGAGGTCATTACTTCCACTGAAAATTAAAAGAAAAAAAAAATCAATACATTCCTAAACTTTCTGGATGCATGTATTATCTGGGAAATAAAACCAAGTAACTATATATGGTTGGCCAAGGAACTTAGGTTTTAAAAAAAAAAAACTAAAATAAAATCTAGATGTGGTCCAAAGTAAATGCAACATTTAGTTGACTAAAAATTAAACATTTTTGTTGCTTTATCTTCCTGAGAAACTTATGAATGATCTTAAGTATGTGAAAAATCAACTTAATGCTTAAAATATATCTAATTTACTTATATAAGATCATATAAAAGTTACATAAATTCTCAAAATCACTCGTAACAATGTATACTACAAAATGTACTATTGTATTTCTATTTAAATATACATAAATGCCAAGAGAACCAACTCTTGGAGGGCAGAGGTCATAACCTAATCATAGAAGACTACATTATTAAGACTTAAAACCTAAAAATCCAAGCAAGAAATCCTTAAGAACACACACACACACACACACACACACACACACACACACACATACAGAAAAAAGAAAAAGGCAAAACACTGTAGACTTTTACACTCCTTCTGTACATATTTCTGATATTGATGTGACTATGAAACATGCCTCTAAGCATCTTAATAAAAGAGTCAATAACAGAGGAAAAGGTCCACACAGTGTTACGAAGGACAATAGCAGGCACACATCTATGGCTCTGATTCAGCCTAGTTTGCTTTCTGTGCCTGGACCTGGAACACACCTTTCAGCAGGTCTCAGTTTCCTAATCTATAGAAATGGAAACCCCAAGTATCCATGTACTTCATCAGTCATTTGTGCCCGAAGAGATAATGTATATAAAGCATATGAAAGTGCCTTTGAAAAGTATAAAACCCTACAGAAATAGGTGTTTTAAAAACTGTCCTTACCAAAACACCAACAAAGGCAATTTGAGATCCAATTATGTCCTATATACATGTCTGAAAGGGTGTTTACTCGAGACCCTGACAAATCACAAGCATACTAGTTAGTGTAGTGTCCACAGCAAGCCATTTTGCTTCTCTAAGAATTTTACTATCACAGAACTGAAACCCTGTCAAATAACAGGAAAGCTGTCAAGCTGGCTAATCAAACCTCACTGCTTAAATCTGCACTGCTCCAAAGGCCATATTCTCCCTCCAGAGCTCCCGTCCACTATCCCTTCATACCCAATCTCAAAGACTGAAGAAGCCGTGCTTGGATTGCAAGGTAAATTTCACCTTATGCTTGCCAGACCCCACACTGACACATCAAGTGAAAAAAGCCACCCCCCAAATCTCCATACACATGCAAAATACACGACTACACACAAACACGTACACGTCCTTCATTCTTTAGGGAGAAATGTATTTCTTACATAGCAAACGATCATCACCTTAAAATGAAGTGTATAACACAGCACAACAAGAAAAATAAATCATACTCACCATCTCCCATAGCCATTCAGATGGTCCAGGGAGCTCTCTCAAACCAAGAGGTCAAATATCACAGCAAAATAAGTGTAGCTCAGTGCCTGCGCCACTGGGCTCGGCCTGCAGCCTACAGGCACCCGGAGCACTGTGTGACCCAGGCCGCGCTGCAGCTCTGCACCGCAATAGCCAACAGCTGCTACTCCACTTCAAAATAAAAGTCTGGGGTCTTGCTGAAAACCCTCGTTTTTTAAACAGAGCCTAGCAGGGCTTGTTCAAGATTATTCTTTAACTGCACATATGCTGTTAGATACACGTTGTGATATTTCTCCTTGTACCGGATGTCTGAAATTTAATCTAAGAAAAGCTCTGGGAGCCAATAAATGTCATCCCACTGGGGGACTTTTAATGCAATCATCAAAACACAAGGCATGTGTTCAGCAATCATTTTCTGCTTCCCTAAAGATATCCATGTAATCAGTAGCGATCACATGATCTGATGGATTAGCTGGTTTGCGCCTTTTAAAAAAGGTTTTCATCCTTTTGTTGTCATTACCTTTTAATATTTACAACAGAAGACTGCTAGAAGTGCACAAACAGGAATAGCCCAGTTTCCATGATTAACTGCTCTCATTATGCAGGAAGCATTCTGGCTGCCGTAAACAAATCACGTCAAAGACAGCCCATCAAAGGCAGCTCTGTGCGCGGACAGCAGGGCCACACGGAACAAAGCTTGCTTCTGGTGGAGACAAATCTAGCCAGTGCGCAGCTGCAGGGGAGCTAAGCACCCTCTCTCCAGGCTGCACAGCCATCACCACACTATTGAGCTCTGAGAAGGCCTTAGGGCTGACAGTCACACATGTTTTTAAATCAACCTAAGAAAAGAGCTTCTCTGCTCACTATCAAAGAACATGCCATGAAAATATACAAAACTAGACTGGAAGTTACGATACGGCCAAGGTAACTTTAAAGTCTAAGTTCTACGCTTTACTTTATCGCCAGCCTCTAAAGTAAATAATTCTCTTCCTGGCACCCATCTCAAACAGAGAAACTGGAAATTACTCTATCGTGATTATACACCAAACTGTACTTGGCCCTACAAGCGTATCAGACAAATTATACACAATTTTTCCCAATGAGGGAAGAAGAAACAGTTGTAGCCACCAACATGGTTGTTGTTTACATCCCCATTAGGGTGGGAAATTGTCTAGAAAGCTCCATGATGACAACAGGCCCTGCATGATCACAGGGACCACAATTTGTAGTCTTTTCATCATAGACTGCTGTTGGCTCTTCCAAAAACAATATGCCTACTTTTAGTTCCATTCTCCTTCTAATAGGAAAGAGCTAATTCTTCTGTGCTTAGGGACTCTGCCAACTTGCTTTGTAACATGAAAATTAAAGTCCAGCTTCATCTTCAGGAAAAACAAATGTGCTTGTCTATTTCCTAAACCAAATGTTCTGTATTCAAATTTGACGATATAATTTAGTGTTCTTGATGCTGCTCAACTAGTCCTTTTAAAACTAAAGTCAAGAGCACTATAAAGACAACTAGGAAAGAACCCAGTGAAGAATAGTGCACAACTACACATTAGGACCCACGAGATGAGCAACAGAAACAGAATGTTTCTCAACAGTCAAGGCAAGAATTACTCCAGGTCACCCATGTGCATGCCCCTTTCTACACCATAACCCTTTAGGGGCTCCTACCTCTAGGAGCTGATCACAAGTTCCCCTGACCTACAGACATTCAGGGCATCGCTCTGCTCCCTTCTTCAACACGCCTCAAACACTGCCTCCTCTCCCTGGCCGGGCTCCAGGAAGCCCATGTCTCTCTCTGCTCACCTCTGGGCTTTCATAGTACTATTTTCTTCTGACCAAAGTGTTTCCCTAACAAGCAGCCTTTGCCTGGTTATTCTATGGATCAGGGCTCAACTGAAATGTTCCTTCTTGAGAGAGGCTGAAGTAACATCACTGAAGTTCTTATACTTTCAGAATTCTATTTTCTTCAGATGATGACTCTTAAAAATGTTATAGCGCCTTTACAAGAAATCCCTTGGGCTTTATTTATATTTTTATTACAAACACTCTAAACCATCATACTGTAAGATGCACTGTCATATTATTACAGTCTCAGGCAAAGACAGTATCATCTGCCATAGTTTCTGGTCACAGAACCATGTAGAACAAATTTAAAACTCATACCATATCTGAAGAACCCAAGACAATGTCCCTTGGGTAGGGCCATCATGCAAGAAAGAAGAGGAAGCATTTTCAGGGATCATCATCCTATTGTACAAATGATCCATTTCCACACATCTTCACAGTGAGGACTTATTTTGTCCTAAAATGTTTTTGTTCTCTGTAACTTTACTTTTTAGTTTGAATTTGTGATAAAAACAAAGCCAGCAAAAAGCTGAACACTCTGGGGGGGGGGGGAGAGAGAGAGAGAGAGAGAGAGAGAGAGAGAGAGAGAGAGAGAGAGAGAGAGTGTGTGTGTGTGTGTGTGTGTGTATGTATGTATGTATGTATGTGTATACACACTGAAATAAAAGAGTTGAATTACCTTTCATTAAATTACTTTTTACACAAACTACTGGTCTTCCTAGTGTAGCCTATAAAAATATTTTCATTGCTCAATTAACAATTGTTTTAGCACTACTGAGGACTAAGCTAACAGCTCTAGCCCCAGCCCCCAGTCTGCATTAAATTTCCCAGACAAGGCTTGAACTTGTGCCCCTGCTCCCTCAGCCCCACAAGGAGCTGAGGCGGCAGGCCTGTTCCATCATAGGGCATGTGTATAAAATGGAGCAGAGTCAAGATCTTTAAAGAAGTTTTAAATATAGATTTTTTAAACAGAAGAGTAAATAGACAGAGTCCCTTGGAAAGAAAGACACACCTGAAGGAATGGGTATGAACTTCTCTAAGAGTCACCAACTAATATACTTTTGCACACATAGAGATTATTCAAGTATCCTGAGTTAGAATAAAATGCACCATAATTTTCCTCATTAATATTAGTGGAAATATTTTTTTTTCATTTAATGATTTCCCACTTGACATCAGGGTCTTAGGAAGAATGCAAATGTCATGTACAAGGAATACCTGTGTTTTCTCTGCTGTTAACTGTTACCACACTATGTATGTGTTTGACATGAGACATAAGTCTCTACTGGTTGAGGGAACCACTAAGAGAGACCTAGAGTAATGATAGTGAACATGGAAGAAACAAGCAAACAAGATGTAAGACATGATCAGAGGTAAAAGTGATTGATCAGTTAGAATGGGAAATCAAGTCAAGTTTCCCCTTAGTGGGACCACTGACTAAAATGGCTAAAACTGGGGAAGTAACAGATTAAGGAGAGAAACAGAGCCTGGCCTGGTAGCAGATGCCTATGATTCTAGCATTTGTGAGGAAGAGACAGGAGGATCAGAAGTCCAAGGTCATCCTCTCTAAAAAGAGTTAGAGGCCAACCAGGACCATGTGAGACCCTGTAAGGGATGAAAGGGAAAGAGGGGAAGCAGGGAAAGGGAGGTACGGGCAGAGGGGGATATGAGGGGCTGGGGACGCGTGAGGGGGAGAAGAAGAACATGAAGCGGAACACGAACAAGATTGTGTCTAGATATGATAACCCTGAAGTGCCTATAGCATGTAGGATATGATAAACCTAAAATCCAAATAGCAATGTTATCAAAATCACAGGCTTCCAAAAGCAGACTATAAAGAAGAGATGAACTACAGCTAGAACGTCAGCAAAGAATTTGCTAGTCTTTGGTCTGGACTTGCTGTGAGAGAAATAGTTTGGGCCCTTAGATTGCCACCATGACAAATGGGCTTCCTCTTTCTACTTTCCTCTGTTGGTAACTAATTCATAAAAGTATTTTTCACTGACAATATAGTAGAGTCATCCTTCCATAACAATAGGGGATTAGTTACAGGAATCTAAGGATGCTAAAGCCCTTCTTATATGAAATGGTGTATATCTGAGATGACCTAGAGATACTCATCCATGTACTTTAAGTCATGTCTAGAGTAACTAGTATAAAAGCAATATAAGCCAGCTATTGTGCTACACTGCTGAGGCAGTAATGATACGCTCCCAATGTGTCCATGTGCAGAACAGAGGAAGTCATCACAAACACAACTACACTTGCTGTGTGGTTGGCTGAATCTGTGAGTGTGGCGTCCACAAACACGGAGTCACAGATATGGATTAAATATGCCAATGTCAAAAACATCTTACCTGGAAACAGAAAAATCTCAACTGTTTCTATATTCAGTGTGCATATTACAGACAATTTTAACTATCATATTCAACTAGACTTCCAATATTTAGATCATAATCCCCAAGACAATCTTTGGGACTTCCTCCAAGAAAAATAAATGCCAGACTCTAACCTCAAACAGCAGTATTTACAGAGAGAAACAGAAGAAAAAGAAATAGAAGAGGGAAAAAACAAGCTCCCTTTCAGAAGGTAGCACAAATAATCTCACCAAACACAACAGTAACCACGCTTCCAAAATGATCCACAATTAAACAGTGACGCCTTTCATTTTATAATACAAACCACAGAGTTTCTTTAGTTTTAAGTAAATAGTGTGAAACACACAAGGACACTATAAAAACCCCAAGTCACAAAATTTAACAATTCTTCCTTTTCCCACTGTTCTAGTTACAGACACTGACAAAGGTAAGTACTAGACCAATTAGGATGCAGTTCTTAAACACCTTTATTCAGAGAAGAGGTGTGAGAACAGCTGTCTGAGTGAGAACTGGTAGCAATGAAGTCAATGTGTGCTTAGGACCTAAGTTTAGATTAAGGTACACACAATCTTTGTAACACCAAATTGTCACTCTACCCAACTCCTCTGCAGTACAACAAAGCCTGACCTCCAGCAAACACAGAGAAAAATAGCCTACATTATATTTTAACTAGTTTTCCTATTATTTGGCTTTACAATTCAACAAGACTTTCCTCCAAAATCATTTACTCTGTCAAGCTAATCCAATTTCTCACCTGGGAGAAAAATTGTATTATCTCTGGGAACAGAATATATTTTTCACAAATGTGTTAATGACTACTATCTAGGTAGACTAAACACAATTTATCAACATTATTCTTTTAAAAAGGGAATCAAAAATCTAATAAATGGCAACTCATCTGTGGACACAGACACTAATTCTAAACCTCCAAGAACTCTACTTGGCCTCATTCTACTTAAGCAGACAAAGATGGCTACTCTAGCAAAATTCCTGCTGTTTCTTTACCATATTGTCACTCAGAGTCTGCACACTAATGAAGAGAGCCAACCAACCCCACAATTTCTACTAAAGACAGCAAGATAAAATAATTACTCTGACTATAAGAACACATTTCACACATGGAGCTCACACAAGAGGGTTATCAGCCTTCAAGTACGAAGACAAAAAGTAAGGCCAGAAGCATCATTCCTTTACTCTGCAATCCCACTGCGAAAGATATCCTCACGGCTCCAGTGCTTCGGAGAAGGTGAAGACCCAGGACCCAGGAGTCCACGGCTACACCCCCTAGGTTTACAAGCTACACAATCAAGGCTTTTGCAATTAAAGATGCATACTTGGCTCGAAAACACACCTAGTGTCTAACACTTTGTTAAGCCATCTCAGAAATGTTTACGAACTGGAAGAACTCTTACCTTTGCAGACACTCAAAATCATACCTCCCGAATTCTGAACTTCATCAAATTTGGCAAGTATCATTTCTAATCTGGGAATAAAAGAATAAATCGTTTTTACATAGAGATGAACAAAGACACCTCCCTTTATCACCTCTCTTAGGAAAAGATTCTAGGAATTTGTCTGATTCTCTATACAACCCTCCTAAAACCAGCTCAGAGGAAGAAGACACAAGCCCCACTCTCTTCATTCACAGGAAGTCAAGTACAGACCTGCTTCCATATGTGTAGATCCAGTGATGAAACAGACAACTTTCAACAAAGCAATTTCATCAAAATTATTTCTCCAAGCCCTGTAAAAAAATTTCTAGTTCTATCCTTGTAACAAATCCCACTCAGACATCATTCAAAAGCTTATGAAGATCAAGCTAAGGAGATGGAAGGCAAGAACTACAGTGACACTGGTACAGCGGCATCTGAGGCCTCGACTGCTGCGACCTATCTCCACAACAATCCCACTAAATGTATATTCAGGGTCCTTATTCTTTCCACACTACTACTGATGCTTAAAAAAGAAAAATTGGGGGGGAGGGTTAAGACAGGGTTTCCCTGTGTAGTCCTGACCTCGAACTCACAGAGATCCACCTTCATCTGCCTCCAAAGTGCTGGGATAAAAGAGTGATCAACCACTGCCCAGCAAACATCCATTTTTTTTTTTTATTAGAAACAAAATCGCATTCATTATAGAACGAGGTGAGGAGCAGCAGCAGGGAGGAAGAAGCTGCACCAACACACACTCCAGACGAGCTGAGAATTTACTTTCTTGGCGCATTTACATTCACGTACATCTTCTTTTGGGATAAAATAAAACCTTGCCATCAATACTTTAATTAGTTTGCTTTTCCTTAAATTTCTAACTTACCATTCTATGAGTTATTCTTAAATTCATGATATATATTTGAGGAAGGAAAAAGAACACTGTTTGATGTGTTTTAACTGCCAAATGGTTTTCTGTGGCTTATTTTTACATTTTATAATTTTATTTTTCATAATTTTATTTCCTAAAACATTTCTTAAATCTCGACCCATATCTTGTCATTTCTTACTTATAAAAATGAACCTATAATTTTTGAAATGCCAATACTTATTTTAAGAGACAACTAAATGTGTAATAATATAAATGTGTATGTTAAAAAAGAAAAGAAAAAAGAAAAAAAAAGAAACAACTAAATATATTTCATGGGCAACACCATTGGACTTGGTTTGTTTGTTTTCATATTGGGGGAGAACACAAGGGTGGGAAGGTGGACCTGGGAGGAATGGGAAGCCAGTGTGATCAGGGTGCACTATGTCAAATTCCCAAATAATCAATAAAAATATTATGTTGGAAAAAATTTAAAAAGAAAAAGGAAAGGAAAGGGGCTGGAGAGATGGCTCAGTGGTTAAGAGCATGGCTGTTGTTCCAGAGGACCCTGGCTTGATTCCTAGCACCTGCACGGCATTCACAATCAGCTGTAACTCAGCCCCAGAGAATCTGATGTCTTCTGGCCTTCACAGGTACTGTATGCACAAGGTGCAAAGACATACATGGCGGCAAAACACAAATACACATAAAAGAAAAGTCTATTTTTAGCTAAACATTTCTAGAGATTCCTTATAAAACAATTTCTAAACCTTAACCTCATCTCCAACCCCAATTGTCCCAACAAGTACAGCTATTTATATGCAAAGGAAAGATACAGGTCACTTCATCCTACAACACAGAATCCTCCACGGGGTTGAACTCTAGTGTAAGATATGGACACTGAGATGAAGGGGAGCACTAAAACTCAAAGTTGACACCTCAGAACATGTCCAGATGGCCCAAAGACAGAAAGGAAAGGATTTAGAAAAGCTGTTTGAAGGGGGGGGGGGGGAAAGCAGTATAAAGCTGTGGGGGTGAAAATGAGACTGTATAAAGCCCTGGGTTACCTTTGCAATACGAAAAGAAAAAGCCTAAGACCAATACTTTGCAAGAAATAAGGAAAATGGGAGTAGGAAATTTAAGACAGAAAGTTCAGAATAAGCCTGAAGGTGGGTACATACCCACCTGGCACTTGAGAGGCAGGAGGATCAGAGGCTAAAAGTGAGCCTCAGCTATCAATTGAGTTCAAAACCAACCAGGGGCGAAAGAACCTGCCTTCGATAAACAACAAACAGAAAGTTCAGAAAAGAAAAGGAGCAAGCATGGAATTAAAAGGAGGCAATAAACCATGGATCAAGAGCTGGGTGTGGTGACACACGCTTGCAATCCCAGCACTTGGGAGGCAAAGGCAGACACATTTCTGTGAGTTTGAGGCCAGCATGGTCTACAAAGGGAATCCAGACAGCCAAGGATACACAAAGAAACCCTGTTTCAAAACAAACAAACAAACAAACAAACAAACAACCCCATGGATGAAGGAAGAGAGACAAGCAGCATTACTAGTAAAAGGAATGCAACTGAAATAGCTCAATATTAACAAGAATTGTTTGAAGTAATAAAAGGAAAGAAAGAAAAGGGAAGCCTCCAAGGATTTATGGTTAGGCTAGGCTAGACACACACACACACACACAGAGAGAGAGAGGGGGGGGGGGGAGGGAGGGAGGGGGGGGGAGGGAGAGAGAGAGAGAATACTTACTTCACACTTCCGTCTTGCTGTCAATTTTCACTTTCCTCCTACAACTATCCTAGTCTCTGTAGTGAAAGTTTTGCTTTCTTTTTAAACATAGAAATGATATGTGAATGTTTTTATCACAGATGTAGGATATGGGGCTGCTTCAGATTGTGCACAGCAGCTGACTACGAGTTGCCTTGTGCTCTAGCAGGGATGTGATTTGCCAGCTAAAGATAGTTTATTCGGAATTCTTCAAAAGGTAGATAAATGCCAGAGCCCCAAGAGGCATTACGGCTGCTGCTTTCCCCCTGCTCTTCCCCATTTGTTCCTGCTGCTGTTGCTGTTTGCTGTATTGCTGGTTGGAGATATCCTGGTGACAAAGATAAAATTTGCCCCAAGGAACTCAACAACTCTATTCAACAGGAAGAAGTCTAACAATATTGACGCCCCTCTTTGCACTTTCGTCTTCTTTCTCTCCCACCTAGTGTTAGAGGGTTGGAAGAAGCAGGGTGGGATAGGGAGGTAGGAAAAAAGTGTTGTAACCAGCTTAAAACTGTAGCTCCTCTGTTAACACCTACTTTCGTTTTTTAACATAACAGAAGCCATTTTTGTGTTTAAGTCTCCATGTTGATCATGAGGTGCCTGGGAGCTTGAAGAGCCTTGACTTACAACTCAATACTCGTTGAACATTCGGCTCGAAGGAATGACACACGGTCTACTTAAACAAAGCCACACCACCTGGCTATGCTTCTTTCTCCCGGAACAGTGGTCAACTGAAAAGTCCCCAAGCCTATCTATCAGCTTAAAACACTTTGTCTAGCTACCTAGATATGTTATGCTCAGAACAAGATGGATTCTTCTTGTGCTTAGCTAATCAAAATGATGTGATGCTGCCTCCCCCACTGCTTCCCTCCTGGTTGCCTGATTATCACTTGGTTATGGTTTTTCTTATTTAAAAAAAAGCCTGCCTTAGAAGCAGACCAGTGTCACAGTCTGGTTCCCTAATCCAGGCTGTGGCCCTGACCAGTCAGTTTTAGTTCAGTATTCAGTAAATTTTCATCAATCTGAGTCTGGTGTTCAAGTGGTCAGTGTGTGGCTACTCCTTAACCCATAACAAAAAGAAGCCAATAAAGTAGCCAAAGTCCAGCCACAAGTGGCCCCCAACATGGAACTGGGCAGAGTGGGAAATCTGATTTCTAATGCCATAGAGGAAACAGTAGGAAATGAAGCAATAAATATTTTGTTTCAAGACATCAGCGAAAGGTGGATTGCAACTGCTGCTGATAGGCTTTCTCCCACTTTGCTCCCAGAGGAGATTTTCTGTTGTTAGTTTTGGTTTGGTTTGGTTTTTTGTTTTTCCTTCTTCTTCTATATTCCATCTCAAAAAAAGGTTAGGAGAATGGCTGAGCAGTTTGAAAACTTGTGGGTAGAAATAAAGAAAGCTAAGAAACAAACAAACAAACAAAAATGAATGAGATGCAGGCAAATAAGAGCAGAACATAATTCTCTACATAGATTTTGCTGCAGACTCCAACGCCCATAGTTAAATATCAAGCACATAATTAAAACGATTTTTTTGAGACAGGGTCTCACTATACAGCCACAGCTGGCCTGGCACTCCCTCTATAGACCATGTTGGCCTCAAACTCACAAAGACCATCCTACCTCTGCCTTTTGGATACTGAAATTAGAGGTATACCTGATAAAAAGCCATTCTTAACAGAATACACACACACACACACACACACACACACACACACACACACACACACACACACACGAAACAGAGAGCTGAAAGATTCTAGGTCCTTTTAAATAACTGTAAAGGGGGAGGTGGAGATTAGCAAACTGAATGGAAGGAAAAGATAGCAAAAACAAGGCTGTCCAAAAGAATACAGCACATCTTAGGGGGTCAGGAGAATTCTAGGAAGTTCGGGTTTACAGGCTAAGGAAGATAGACTTGGAAAAGCAATCTAATGTAAGTGCACTCCTGGGTTCCCAGGTAAGAATAGTAAATTAAAGTTAGGTTTCAGAGCGCATCTATTTTTGGAATTACTGAGACAGACTTCAAATATCATACACTTCATGGCTTTGAAGTGTGTCATTCAGAGCTGGGGTGTAGCTCAGTAGTGGAACATTTGTGTAGCATGTGTGAGGCCTTGGGGTTTATCCCCAGCACCATAATGAAAAGTAATGAAATGCATAATTCAATGGTTTATAGTATATCCCCTGTGTAGTACAACTATTATGAAAATTTTTACATTTTCATCACCTCAACAAACACCCACATACACATTAGCAGTGGTTGTTCCCTATTTTCTCTCTTCTCCCCAGTCCTAGACAACCATTAATTTACCTCCTATTGCTGTAGACCATGCCTGACTTATTAATTACCATATCTGGTCATTTTTTTCAAATGGAATCATAGAGTGAAGAGCTTTCTATGCCTGGGTTCTTCTTACTCCACTATATGGATATACTGCATTTGAATACCCAATCATTAGTTGATAGTCGTATGGATGGGAGGTTATTTCCACACGGTTTTGTGACTATGAATAATGCTGTCAGGAACACTTGTATAGAGACACTTCTTTGTAAAGACATGTTCCTATCATTTGCTTATATAGCTATGAGTGGAACTGCTGGTCCTGTGATTGCTCTGTGATTGACACTCTGACAAGTCATAAACTGTTTTCCCAAGTTGTTTATCATTAGGTTCTCATAAAAGTTTTACCCTTTTACACTTTAGCTATCCTACAGAGGCATGGAGAGGTATATAGTTTTGATCAGAATTTCTTGCCTAACTAATAATATTCAGCATCATTTTCTGTGTCCATGGCCATCTGTATATTCTCTTTTAAAAAGTATTTAACTCAGGCAGGCATGGTGGTGCACGCCTTTAATCCCAGCACTCGGGGGGCGGAGGCAGGTGTATCTCTGTGAGTTCTAGGCCATCCTGGTCTACAAACGGATTCCAGGACAGCCAAGACTACACAGGGAAACCCTGTCTTGAAAAAAACAAAAAGAAAAGAATAAAAGCATTTAACTCAGATCCTTTAAAAACTGCATTACCTAAGCCAGGTACAGTGGCATACACCTTTAATCCCAGCACTCTGGAGGCAGAGGCAGGTGGATCATCCATGAGCTCGAGCCCAGCCTAGTCTACAAAGAGTCCAGGACAACCAGGGCTACACAGAGAAACCCTGTCTTGAAAAACAAACAAAAAAGCATTACCTGTCATTTTGCTACTGAGATATCCTTCATAAACCTAACATGCAAGTTTCATATATCTAGTTTAAAATATTTTTCTCATTACATATGGGTTTTCTTAAAGTTTTAATAATGTCCTTTAAGGTATATTTCAAAATTAGCACAAAGCCAATTTTTATTAAGGATATAAATAGTTTTTAATATATTTAATATTTCTTTAATATATACATATATGAATATAACAACATTTAATGAAGAAGCAGCCATAAATTTGAAAGACAGCATTACAACATTTACTCCTTCTTCTTCCTTCCTCCAAACCCTTCCATATACCCGCCTCCTTGCTGTCTTTCAAATTTTTTGGTCTTTCTTCATTACTTATTGTTACATTCATAAATGTATATGAATACACACATATATTCTGAAATAGAACCTGCTCCATCTGTATAATATCACTTGTGTGCATGTTTTCAGGGCTGACCTAAGGCAGAGGCACTGGACAACCAATTGATGTGCTCTTCCCTGGGGAAGAGTACTTCTGCTCTCAGAACTATGGCTGCCTGTAGCTCCTCGTGTATGCTGAGGGGTTAAGTCAGTGGAGCGCCTCCCCCAGGATCCCTTGTCCTCTGGGATGTCTATTATTGTTGTCCTCGCTCAGCTCATGCTTAGGAAGTCATATTAATGCGGCTTTATGGGAATAGCTTCAAACATTACTAGGAGACATAATCTCACAGTAAACTTTCTGATCCTCTCACTGTTACTAAAATCTTTCTGCCCCTCTTTAGCAATACTCTGAGCCTTAGGTGTGAGAATCACTTTGTAGATATTTATATTGTTGGGACTGGGCTCTGCACTCTGCATTTTGATTGGTTGTTGTTTTCTGTAATAGTCTCTGGTGCAAAGAGAAGTTTCTTTGATGAGTGGTGGGGACTCCATTCATTTGTGAATATAAAGACTACATTATTTGGCATGTAGTTAGAGATGCTGTTTTAGTAAGGTGTGGTTACAGATTCTCCTCCAAAATCCATGACTTCACTAGCCATGGGAAGTTGGCTACATTTCCAGTACCAGGTCTGATTTCCCTCTTACTGAGTGGGGTTTAAGTTCAATTAGAGAGCTGTTAGTTACTGCCGAGGTATGCACGCCACTGTTGCGTCCATAGGGTTATTGAGTCCCTCTGGTCATTGTTGTGATTCATAGATACAGCTGGGCAGGCCTGCTGGCTAGCTCCCTCTCTGAAAGCTGCATGGTGCTTTGTGGTACCCTGAGAGCTACTACTAGTCAGGGAGGGAGCTTCAGATGAGCTCCAGTGAAGGGTCCTCTAGGTTAGTGTCTGAAAGTGTGTGGTGTCTTCAGCAATAGGGACTCACCTTCCACCTCTAGGGACAAACAAGGGCAACAGCAATAACCTGAATGCTTTAGGAATTCCTAGGTCACGGTTTCTCTGTGTACCTTTGGCTGTCCTGTGTACCACGACTGCTGTTGGGGTTTTTGCTACACGGCTCTTAGAGGGAGCATTATCAGCCCAGACAAGAAAATTTCATTTAAACTATATATGCATATTTGTACATAGACTTAGCACACGGTGGATCATTAATACCCTCCAGCCATGTTTCTCCCATTTCCCCTATCAGATCACTTGCCCCCTTCTCTACTGCTCCATTATCTACCCAATCTCTGTTCTAATAATGATCCCTTTTTACTTTGCTGGCTTCTGCAGTTACTCAGGATATGTACTCACTTGAAGATTCGTAGCTAGGAACTTATGATGAGAGTGATCATTTGTCCTGCTGGGTCTGGGTTACCTTACTCAAGATGATCTTTTCTAGTTCCATCCGTTTACCAGCAAAGTTCATGATTTCATTTTTCTTTACAGCTTAATAACAGTCCACAGGCTATATGTTCCCCATTTCTATTATCCATTTGCCAACTGAAGGACACTTAGGTTGCTTCAGTTTTCTAACTATTGCAAATACAACAGCAGGAAGCATGGCTGTGCAGCTGTATGTGTAGTTTGCTGTCAAGTTTGGGGGCATATGTCAAGAAGTGGTGTTCCTGAGCCCTGTGCCGATTTGTTTTGAACTGGGAATCCTCCATACTGATTTCCATACTGGCTGCCCCAATTTGCAATCTCACTGACAATGAGTAAGTTTCCCTTTATCACCACTCACCTCCCCATCCCCTCCAGCATCTGTTGTCAGATGGTCCATTGATCTTTGGTAATTTGACTGGAGTAAGATAAACTCTTAGTTGTTTTGATTTGCATTTCCTTAATTACTAAGAACAATAAACAAATTTTGAGGGTTTTGTTGTTGTTGTTGTTGTGTTTGGGTTTTTTGAGACAGGGTCTCTCTGTGTTAGCCTTGGCTGTCCTAGACTCACTTTGTAGACCAGGCTGGCCTCGAACTCACAGCAATACGCCTGCCTCTGCCTCTTGAGTGCTGGAATTAAAGGCGTGTGCCACCACTTTTCTTAGTTACTTTTTTTTTCTTTTGAAAACTTCTTGCTCAAGTTGTAGGCCCACATTTTTTAATAGGTCATTTGTTTGCTTGTTTCTGACTCATTATTTTTTGAGTTCTTTATATATTCTGGACATTAGTACTGTCAGACTTATAACTGGCAAAGATTCTCTCCCATTTTGTGAGCTTGTCACGCAATTAACTAAAGTTTTAACTTTTGTGAAGTCCCGCTTGTCAACTGTTGGCTTAATTTAGGGAAAACTGGGTCTTATTCAGAAGATCTTTCCTCTACCTACATCCTATTGGTACTGCCTATGTTTTCTTCTGGCAGTTTCAGAGTTTCAGGTTTCACATTTAGGTGTCTGATCCATTTGGAGCCAGTTTTTGTACAGGTGATAAGATATGGGTCTAATTTCATTCTTCTGTGTGTGGGCACCAGTTTTCTGAGCATCATTCACAGATTATGTTAATCAAATATTAAATGGCAGGGGGGCTGGAGAGATGGCTCAGAGGTTAAGAGCACTGACTGCTCTTCCAGAGGTCCTGACTTCAATTCCCAGCAACCACATGGTTGTGAGATCTGATCTGATGCCATCTTCCATCCTGCAGGTGTATGTGTAAACAAAGCACTGTGTATACAATGAATAAATACATAAATATATAAATAAATAAATCTTTAAAAAATATATTAAATGGCTGAAGCTGCAGGTACTCATGCCTGAATCTTTGATTTTGTTCCACTGTTTACCTGTCTGTTTTTCTGCCAGCACTGCTTTGGTTTTATTACTATGGTTCTCTGATATATGTTAAGATCTGGAATGGTAATATCTCTAGCACTGTTCTGGTTTTTGTTTGCTTGCTTCCTCATGATTGTTTTGGCTATCCAGGGTCATTTGTGGTTCCATATGAAGTTTAGAATATATTTTTTTTTCTGTATCTGTAAAGAATGAAATGGGTATTTTACTGGAGTTGCACTGACTCTGTTTTTCATAAAATGATCCTTTTCATAGTGTTAATTCTACCTGTCCATGAGCACGGGGTGTCTTTCCATCTTCTACTGTCTTTCTTCAGAGTCTAAAGATTTTGCTGTAGAAGTCCTTCACTTCTTTGGTTCTGTTCATTCTTAGATATTTTCTTTTTTTGAGACTACTGTGACTGGGAGTGTGTTCATGATCTTTTTCTCTGTGTTTGCTGTTGGTATAAAGAAAAACTACTGAGGTGTATTGATTTGTGTAAGCTGATTCTGTATGCTGCAACACTGCTAAACTCTATTGGAGCATATGATTGGTTTCAACTGTTTAAAAAACTGTCTAGTAATTTCTAAGTGTTTTGTACTTAGCTCCTCTGACTCATGCTTTAGTTACTCTTGGGTGTGAGGGGTGTACCTGGGGTACCTGGAGTACACAGCAAGTACCCCCCACTGTTCTGCAAGGTCTTAGCACAGCTAATACGTGTCAGTGACCATGAAGATGAGAGTTTGTTCCTGGACTTGCAGCTGTTTCAGTGGCCATGTGTGGTGTTGTGTAGTACTGAGCTTACACTACTGTCCGCACACATCTACTTAGAAATGACTTTAAGCTGATGATTCATTTGATCCCCTTTCATTGTGGTAGCTACGTTCTAACTGTATTTTTTCTGATGGTTTCTTTGTAGTTTCCAATTTTCATGTATATTTAATATATATACACTATATAAAAACAGTCCAAGGCCAACCTGGGCCATATATTAGAGACCCTTGTATAAAAAACTAGCCCCTGCCCTGCCCCCAAATTTTAAAAAGAGCCAAATGACAAAAAGATATGAAAGGACACTCCTCTTTATCAGTAGTCAAAATATATGTATAATATATCCACAATGAAGCCACAATATATTACCACCAGAAACTGGAGATTAGTAATAAGACTAACAATAAAAACTATTGGTGAAATTCAGAACACAGATACCCACAAAACAATACTAGTGGAAAATAAATGGCTGTAACACAGGCTCTAGGGAAAAAAATGTTAGGAGTAGCTATTAAAACAATTTGCAGGAAAACAAAACAAAACAAAACACTTTGCTCAGCCCACCTTCACACTTAAAATCCACAACTGACCTGTATTTTAACTCTACATACTGAAGTGGTCTGCCCCTAGAGGCGTTGCAGGTGGGGCTGCTGTGCTGCAGATGCATCAGTAGGTGGCAGAGGAGAGAGGCCTTGTCTTCACTCAGTGTTCTGACCTATGAGCATCTGAATGATTAGCAGTCTACCATTCCCTGAAAAAAGCAAGCTTGAGACAATGGCTGGTGCAGCACCATGGGCCCCATGGGCTCCCAGGATAGGGAGCAAGCTGGAGACTAGAAGAACCCTGGGCCAGGGCAGAAGTGAGCCTGAGATGAGCACCAGTCCAGCACTGCACAGGCCTGGGGAAGTCGGCCATGCTTGAGATGACCCCCACACTTGGAGACCCTGGCTGGGCACCAGTAAGAGGAGCAACTAAGTGAGGAAGAGAAACAGAAGACTGAGCACAATGAAAAGAGGCAGAACTGCAGACTCGAGAGTAGTGAGAAACAGCCTGACGTGAGTAGCCAGTGATGCCACACAGGACAATGGTGGGATCCTGGCCTGTGTTGCCACTGGGGGCCAAGTCTGGGCCCATGGCCCTGCAACAGCAGGAGTATGTTACCACCAAAGGCCAGGTGGCTATGCCTGACCTGGGCTGCCACCTGGGGACATGTTAAATGTCTAAGGGCTGTGTAGAACAGGCCCACCCCGCATTTAGGCATGGTGGAAGAGTTGACCAGCCTGGGGACATGAGAGCAGGAGAGCTGATCTCACCCTGGCCAGTTGCAGTACTTAGGAGAGCAGACGCAGCACACTGTGGGAGTTACAGGTAAGGCAGCCTGAAGACACGAGAGTGGGAGAACTGTCTCCACCATTTACATGCCATGACGTAACATGGATGAAGGAGAAATGCGCCATCACCCTTTGGCACCTATGACAGGAAGGAGGTCTTGAGGTTATCAGAGCAGGAGAGCTGGCCCTGACCCTTACCTGCTGCAGCACTCAGAATGGGCACTGTATCTCACCTGGGCAGTATAGCAGCGCTGACCTTGAATTATGAAGACGCAGGTAAGCCACCCCAAGGACGTGAGTGTGAAAAGGCTGACACTGCCTGTTGCCTGCTGGGCAGTGGAGTAGATGAAGGAGAGATGCCCTTCTCCCATCCCTTGACATCTATGACAGGCAGAAGAGATGGTCCCAGGATCATGGAGCTAGCCCCAGGGTCATGAGAGTGGGAGAACTGGCCATGCCTCTCACAGGCTGCAGCACTCAGGAAAGCAGGTCCTGCACCTCACCTGGACAGCAGGGTAGAGCTGGCCCTGGTTGGGGGTGGGGGAAGGAGAGTTGCTGGGGAACCAGCTTAGATACTTCTCAGGACCAGATCTAGGGCTTTGAATTGGCCCACCCCAGCATCTATCCCATTGATGAACTGCTGGAAAGCATGAAGGGGCCAGTCCTATAGATCTAAAACTACAGGACCTTCATGACACAGGGTAACAACACAAGAAGACTCCCAGTGAGGTTCCAGGACTGACAGAGCAGCAGAACCCAGAAGCCTACTACCAGACCAACAAGTCATTGCAATGAATGTTTGCAGGTAAAGAAGTATAGACAAAAAGAGTATACTGTGGGGCATACGATAGCTCCTAAAACAAGAGTTTCTCTCCCATTCTACCCTTTCTCAACAGCACACATAGGAAAGCCTACGTAATAAAGACAAGAAGGAAAAATGAAGCTGGGTGCAGTGGCTCACACCTGTAATCCCAGCATTCAGGCAGGTAGAGGCAGGCAGATCACTGTGAGTTCAACGCCAGCCTGGTCTGCAGAGTGAGTCCAGGACAGTCAAGGCTACACAAAGAAACCTTGACTCGAAAGGAAAAAAAAAAAAAAAAAAAAAGAAAGAAAGAAAGAAAGAAAAGGAAAGGAAGGAAGGAAGGAAGGAAGGAAGGAAGGAAGAAAAAAGTAAAAAATGTACAAACTATGAAAAATAAAGCCGTCTTTGCAGGTAACAGGACTATCTATGAAGAAAATTCAATTCACACACACCCTACCACGAAAACAACAAGCACTTACACAACAGAGCTGAAGGAAACCCTGAAGCTACATGAGTGCCAATACGTGGCAGTACAGCTTTATTTCTATAAGTTGGTTCCAGAAAACTCAGAATACTAAAACTGTAGATGTTATAGATCCCTGGCTCACCTGACTCTCTCTGCAGGCCTGGCTGGCCTCCAACTCAAAGACACTTGCCTGTCTCTGTCTCCCACACGTTGGGATTAAAGGTGTGTGCCACCATACCCAGCTCTAATATCTACCTTAATAAAGTAAACAAAATTACAATTTAAAAAATCTATAGCAAAAAAATGAATTTAGGAAGACTTACCTAGCAGGGGGAATGTCTCTCCTACACAAATCAATCCTCAGCTTCTCTCCTACGTGTCTATAAATCTCCACAACAGCCGATATTGCAGCATTTCTCACCTGTTAAAGAAGTCAAGACATTTTAAAGAAATTTAGATGTGCCACATACTTCCTTTTAAGGGAACAATAAACTAGCACAACTCTAAGTTGTGTTTTTTGTTTGTTTGTTTGTTTTGTTTCTCCAAGACAGGGTTTCTCTGTATAGCCTTGGCTGTCCTAGGCTCCAACTCACAGTGATCCGCATGCTAATACTTCCCAAGTGCTAGGATTAAAGGCATGCGCTACCACCACCCAGCTTTTTTTTCCTTTAGTATTTATTTATTTATTATTTATATAGTACTCTGCCCGCATGTATGACTGCAGGCCAGAAGAGGGCACTCGATCTCATTATAGATAGTTGTGAGCCACCATGTGGTTACTGGGAATTGAACTCAGGACCTTTGGAAGAGCAGACAGTGCGCTTAACCTGAGTCATTTCCCTAGCCGCCGCGCGCCCCCCCCCCCCCCCCCGCCCGCCCAACACACACACACACGTTGGTTTTAATATCTTCAGTCCTTGAAGAAATTATAAGATACATTATTAATAAAAAGCCAAAACAAAGGTCTGTCAAGAAAGCTCTAGAAAACCCATGTGAAGAGGGTAAGACCTTAATGGTGGAACACTTGCCCAGCATATGTGAGACCTTAAGGCCAATCTTTACTACTATCAAAGGAAAAAAAAATAAGGTGGTGAATAGAAATCTGTGACTAAAAGCTATCAATTGGGATTTCAAAAAAGTGTAATTGCATTAACCTAAAGTACAGTTAATTAATTTTCTTAGAATAAAATTGTCTTTCAAAGGGCTGGAGAGATGGCTCAGTGGTTAAGAGAACTGTCTGCTTTTCCAGAGGTCCTGAGTTCAACTCCCAGCAACCACATGGTGGCTCACACCCATCTATAATGAGATCTGGTGCCCTGTGATCTGATGCTCTCTTCTGGCATGCAGATGTAGATGCAGATAGAACACTCATAAACATAAAAAAAAAATTTTTAATTGTCTTTGAAGAATGTGAGCTGAATTCAAAAAGATATTTTTACAACAGTATTTCTAAAAATTTTCAGATAGTCAAAAGGTAGAAAAACAAAACAAAACAAAAAATGCCCATTCTCCTATGACTGTATACACAAAATGTGATGCCTATGTGTTAATAAAAAACAAAAAACAAAACCATTCAACCTCAGAAAGAAGAGGTAAATTCTGATACATTTCGCAGCATGGATAGCTTGTGGACATCATACTAAATGGGATCAATCAAAAAGGACAAGTAGTCAAATTAGCGTGAAGAATGGTAGTTGCCAGCAGCTGGGGGAGAGAAGCAGGAAGTTGTCTCATGAGTACATAGACTGACTTCTGAAGAGGTAAAAGTTTTGCAGGTAAATTGTGATAAAAAAAAACACTGAAGGGTACTCTTAAAAATAGTTGCAATGGTAAATTTTATATTCTACATAAGAGGGGGGAAATGGGGCTTAAAGAGAACAATCTGAAAAACAACGCTTACTCTTTTTGCACAACTCACTGTCAAAGAACAACTAAGAGCCAGGTGTGTACACCTACAGTCCTAGCTTCCTGGGAGACTAAGGTAGGAAAAATCAATTGAGTTCAAGAACTTGAGGCTGGGTTGGGCAAGAGGAGGAGAACCTTTATCTATAAATAAAATAGATATTGGAGAGAAAAATGATAAGGACAGCTAGAACTTGTAAGAAGGAAAGGTCTTACTTGGTGTCACTCCAAATGCCCTAGCTAGTTCATAGGTAACTGCAGAAACAAAACAACTGACTCAGGGAAGGGATGACGTAGTGCAGACCCTTATCTACTGGCTAAAACACCCAGACAGGTAGAGAAAGACCATGGGCACAGAGGCCTTCCCTCTTAAACAGGGGTCTCAACACCAGCAATGGTTCTTGTATAAGCATGTTCAAGCATGTAGGCGGGTAACAGCCTAGTGTCACAGTTAACATAAAGTGGACTAGAGAGGGAACCCAGGATTCTCTTACTCTGTCAAACTCAAGTACTACCCATGACATTCCTTCTGTCTCTAATATCAGCCCAAGTACTGACAAGCAACTTATGCTCATTCCAAACAAACAAACTCTGATAGAAGAAGGGGAAGAGAAAGAGAAGGGGGCGGGGAGGCCAGTAGTCCTAGGTACTTGAGAAGATGGGGCAGGAAGATCACATGAACCCAGTAGATTATGACAAAACAGCCATACCCTCATTTAATTAAAATTTTTAAGGCATTTTTTTTTTTTACTACCCACCTTCTCTGTCTTTAGTGTTACAGCTTAAATAAGATAAGAGCACAGGAAAGGGCAGTGCCCTCCTGTCCCCAAACACCAATCAATGCTCGAAGGTAAATAATTTTTTTACCTGACTGTTAGAATCTCCAAATAAGATACACAAATGCGGCACCAACTTGCTGATGACGAGTGGTTGAGTCCCAAAGCTAAATATAATTTAAGAAAAAAACAAAAACAGAAAATTTGGATTCATTTAAATAGTGAACAAAATATCCTGATGCTTCCTTTTTTATTTTATTTTAGTATTTCAAGACAGGGTTTCTCTGTGTGGTTCTGACTGCCCTGGAACTCACTCTGTAGACCAGGCTAGCCTCATGCTCAGAGCTCCACTAGCCTCTACCTCATGCTGGGAGTAAAGGCATGCGCCACTATATTCTGCTTTCCTGCCAGATGTTATGGAGGTATTTTCTCAACTGAGCTTCCCTCCTTTCAGATGACTATTGTTTATATCAAGCTGACATAAAACTAATCAGGACAAATGCTGAAAATGAAGGTCAGAATATGATCTCACAGGGCAAAATACTCAACAGCAGTTTGACAACCCTGGCAGCTTATCAATTACTTAAGAATATCTAAGTTGAAGATGTACTTTTGAAATAATGTTTTTAAAAATGACACTGAGTCTCAATATATAGTAAAATAAGTAACAAGAGATATTTATGTTTACTAATATTTTGAAGTCTAGGTTAAATGCAAATGACGAGAGATAAACCTCAGAAACTGTGCTGATAAGACCTTGACCAGCACTTGCCAGCAGGAAGGAACCAAAGCAGTGGAAGAAGAGAAGTCACACCACAGAAAATGTCAAGTCTGGGCAATTATTCTAGAATAAGAACAAAAGTCCCCACTTATATTCCTTCTGCCTGCATCATGGCCCTGTGATACCTAAGCATCACAACTCTGCCCACTGCTAGTAGGTGTACTGTCCAGGGCCCTGGCCAAGTCCTGAGCAGTGCATAGTTGTAGCAGCCCCCACCCCACCAATGCCCCACCCAGCCTAGGGTCAACTGGTAAAAGGGATGTGAGGAAATGGCTTCAACATGTGACACAGCATTGAGTTCAGAATTTCTGGAGCAGATTCTAACATAAAAAAGATCCAAAGTTATCAGCATTATCAGGTCTATAACCACCAATTCTTGAGGAAGGATTGAGAGAAAGAAGGCTGTCTCAGTAACCACAGGACTTACATGTTTAAGGTTTCAATGAGACACAGACACACGCCTTCTCGAGATCGAAAGTTCTTGTGCTTGAAGCCAGAGGTCAGCTGCTCCCAGATGTACTATTGGGAAAATGAGTCGACACACATGATGCAGTCAGGTAACGCACGGGACAACTGTGAGTCTTCCTAACCTTACAACCAAGCCATCGGGTATCAGATGTGTTCCACAGATGGGATATTTTGCAAATTTTGGAATATTTGCATAACAGTAAGAAGCCTTGCTGCTAGGACACAAACCTAAGCTCAAGACTCATTCATATTTCATACTTACTTTACACATATAACCTGAGCATTATCTATATAATATTTTTAGTGCAGCTAAATTCTGACTGTCACCTGTCACATGGATCAGGTGTGGAATCTTCCACTTACAATACTAATGTTATATCAATGAACAAAAATTTTAGATCTTTCAGATCAGGGATGGTTCAACTTATATTTACAAGGTTTTGCTTGGTTTTTGTTTGTTTGTTTGTTTGTAGCCCCCTCTCATTTAATATCTGACCCACAATTTTGAGTATTTATTTACATACTTTTCACTTTAAATTTCAGTAATTATGAGGAAAATCACATCCCATACATAAGCATCTAAGCATTTCCAAGAGCACGGGTTTCTTCTATGCTAACAACGCTGCAACTGAAAGCACAATGGTCTAGGAAGCGCTCCATAAAAGCAAAACTCCCTACAACAGAGTGTCACATGGAATAATTGCAAACATTTTACAAGAGTAAAGCTTTTCTCATTTGAACAGGTCATTTTATGACTACATACTCTTTGGGGAAAGGAAAAATAAACTTACACCAATGATGTTAAAACAACTGTTTAGGAACAGTGTAATAAGGACTTCAACTGTATCTAAACATATAGTAAATTGCCCTTCTGCATTTAAGTGTGTTTTCTGTTGGGGGCGGTGCTTGCGCACTTACGAGAGAGGTAAGTGTGCGTATGTATGACTGGAGATGTGTGAGTGCAAGTCAGAGGATAACTTCTGGGGATCAAACTCTGAACTCAGGTCATCAGGCTTGTGAATTTTAAAAATGTTAAATAAGTCTGGGTAAATATATAGCTCAGTGACAGAACATTTGCCACTGAGATTTACAAGGCCTTGGGTTCTATTGCTACCACCACCATGCATGCATGCATGCATACATACAAACAAACATACATACATCTTACTTTGAAGAACCTATCTCAGGCAACTCAACTCCAAAACTCTTTTTTAGAAAAATGTTTACACCTAAGTCTAAAGATACACACAGATGTTATCTAAGAAACAACTTAAAATATAAATCAGTAAAGACTATGCACAAAACTTTTTAAAGGGTATTGTCATGAAGTATTAAATCCCTTCGAGTCAGTTTCCTTTTATAACTCAGTACTGTTGACGTATTAAACACATGTAACATTATAGTTTAAGCATCACATGATACCACTGTGCATATTATATTTAAGCTACCCTCTCAGCTGTGGTGTACATGTCAGCTTATCTTTACTCTTTCAAAATACTTCCACGCTATGGTTTGAGTGTGATTTTCCCCGCAAGGGCTTATGTGTCAGAGAGCTGGCCCTCAGTGCTAAGACAGAAAGGCCTGGGGGCTGGAGAGATGGTTCACTGGTTAAGAACAATTGCTGCTCTTGCAAAGAACATGAGTTCAGTTCCCAGTACCCACACAATGGCTCACAGCTGCTTTTGTAACTTCAACTCTGATTTTTCAAGTTACCTGCATACATGTGGTCTACATAAATATAAACACAAACACACACACACACACACACACACACACACACACACATTTGTAATGAAAGTACCTTTAAGAAACAGGACATAGTGAGTTGGCAAAGGGGGCGGGGCGGGGTGGGGGAAGCAGGTTACTATCTTGGCACTTAGTTCCTCAAAACGTGAAGGTGTTCCTACCACCATGGTTCCATCTTCCATGAGATAATGCTCCAAGGTGGAGCCCATGCCATAGCTGGAGCTGCATCCACAAAACTGACCTCCAAAACTATGAGGTAAATACATCTTCTTTTGTTACAGGCATCTAGCTAGCCTCAGACATTTTGTTGTAACCACATAAAAAGGCCAATGTGCTGCTAGTGTATGTGCATGTGCATTCATGTGTGGAGATAAAAGGAGGCAGACGACAAGCTTGTGTACTGTTCTTGTTGGTTTTGTAGTCACAAGTCTCTCACTGGCCTGGAACATGCCAAAGCAGGCTAAGCTAGATGAGCTAGCCAGCAGTCCTAGGATCTGCCTATTGCTGCCTCCCTATAACGGGATCACAGACACGGCTACCATGCCTAATTTTAAAAGAGAAAAGAAAAGAAAAAAGAAAAAGGCTTCTAGAGATCAAACTCCAGTTCTCTTATTGACAGCCTTGTACACAGTGCAATCAGTAAATTCCTTAAGGGCAAATTATTTCTCTTATATTCATAAAGCAGAAATTATCATAAGACATATGCTTTATATAATCAATAACTACCTATTAAAATAAAAGAATTTGTTTCTGAAAGAGTTGCAGAAATTAATATAACATTCAGTAGTTTTCAAAGTAAGATTTTCAGTATTTTATAATTTGCGGGTAAGAAAAACCAGAAAATGGTGAAGCACATTTATAACCAACCAACACACTGCCGAGTCACTCTCTGTATGTTTAAGACATACATAATAGAAAACAGAAAAGGTAAATGGAAAATAAAAAACTTACATACTGGCACTACATGATGCCAGAAGCCAGCCATGCAGGAGGAATGGCTGAGACATGCAGGAGAGCTTCCTGGAGACAGCCCACCGTTTCTGCATGGCTGCGGTGGATGTACCCAAGAGAGGCATGGCCCAGTGACTTTGTCCCAGGATTCCTTCTTGCTGCCTTTCCATGGCTGTCATTACTCTATTCCTTATATATCTGACATGGCAAAACTCCTCCCTGACTATGTTCTGGTGTAACTGCTTCACTCTGCTTGCAGAACCAATATGAGGATGTACCTCCCTGTAATAATGCTGTTTAGATGGCTTGACAATTTTATAATTCCTGATAATGATATTACAGGATTCTTGATTTGATTTAAATTATTTTAAACCCTTCTGCAGAATGGCAAAAACTACTAGGAACTCTGTGATTCTTCACTTGTCACTTGTCACTGACATATAAACTGTTCTAGGAAGAAGATAGGCTTGAGGCAGATTTACGACCAAAGCAAATTTTCCTCTAGGTCAAGTCTCAGTGCATACTAGGACTAAAAAAAAAAAAAAAAAAAAAAAAAAAAAAATTGCCTTAAAATTTCAATGAACTCATAGATAGCTGAAACATGATTAATTAGATGGAGTTGTAATGGAAAGACATGTAAACAGTAACCCAGCTGTAACCCCTTGGACTCTGTTAACCTTAAACCATGTCATGAAATACTGTTGCATGGAGACACAGATAAATAATGCTTAGATAGGCACAAGTTATCAGTAATCCTTATGTAACTACACTTTGTCTGTTTTTGTGATAACTGCTTTTATGACCATTTTTCTTCTGATATAAAGACTTTGTATTAAATGGTATATAAAGACTGAAAGCAAAGAAAAGAGTGTATGTGTTGTATGCTAGAGCCTCCTCATCAGAGCTTGCTCTACCCACCACCCACCAAATATGTGTTCTGTGTGATTGTCTATATGTATGCATGCATGTATTTTATCTGCATGTCTGTATGCACATTATGGTGTCTGTAGGAGCTCCCTTGTCTTGTCCATTGAACGTGTGTACGAATGTATACATGTCTGCATGTTTGTCTATATGTGTGTATGAGCTGATACAAGGGTAGCAGCCTAAGCAGCTAGCCAGGAATGGGATCCCCGAGGGCAGCTTGGTTTTCTTGCCATCTCACAAGGAGTTTAAAGGATCAGAGCCCCTCGCTGGCTACTAGATTCCTGCTCCAAGAAAAAGAGCCAGGAATTTTCCAGGGGCTTAGCAGCCTGCTTCAAATCAGCAGGCGGCATTAGCCAGAGAAAGCTCTGGCTGCAGGAAGTCAAAGGAGTTGGAATGGCTCAATCAGAAAGGTGTCAGAATTTCTGTATGAAGGTCCAAGGTTTAAGTCTCCCTTTTCTCCTTTCAATCTCCCCCACCAAGCCCCCCCCCCGAGACACACACACACACACACACACACACACACACATACACATATGAGTTTCTCACCAGTTGTAAAGTACTGGCCCCTAAAGAGTTAAGTTGCTTGTTGCTACAAGCAAAGGGTACTGATAGGTGCCATGAGCACCCAACCCCAGACACCAGGAGCAATTAGCCCCTGGCTCCTTACACCTTCAGTTTTTCCCCCCTGGACCCGCTAAAGCTGGACTTTGACATCATCTTAAATCTGAACTTCTTTAAAACATAAGCAACAATCCACTATTTAAAATTCCACTATTGGGCAGTGGTAGCACATGCCTTTAATTCCAGTACTTGGGAGGCAGAGGCAGGCAGATCTCTGTGAGTTCAAGGCCAGTTGGTCTACAAAGCGAGTCCAGGCCAGCCAGGGCTACACACAGAGAAATTTTGTCTCAGAACAAAAAAATAATAAACAAACAAACAAACAAGTACATAAGTAAATAAATCCACTATCCATGCTTCTTGAAAGTTTATTAGTTTGTTGTAGTTACTATCTATCTAGTTAGAAATTTTCATCCAAATGTAAGCCTACCATAGGTGGTGCCACCTCATCCATCAGCTTCAGTGTCAGATTCTGAGCTTCGTCCCGAACCTTGTCTTTGGCATCTCCCATTCTGTCTATTAAAGCTGTGGTAACTAATGGAGGAAGAATAATTATTTATAACTTAACTCCATCACAAAACATATTTTACAAAACTACAAATAGTAACTGTTTCCACAAATAATTATGAGAAGAAATTACTTTAAGTTCCTTAGTCATGAGTTCAAACAAAAATAATGAACAAATTTCAATGTAGTATGTGCAATCATATCCACTTAGAACAGAGTTCAAAACCAGGCAAACTCAGTATTATTCTATTTGGAGCTATGTATGTGGCCAAGATCCATAAATTAGCAGGTAAATGCTTCCCTCAAGGTTATGACAGGGGAGACTCTAGAAGAGTGAACAGGTATCCTCAGGAAGTATAGACAGGGATAGTCCAAGAACCTGGCAGGCTCAAGTTTTTTGACCCAGGCACAGTCAAAGGTCAGTTTTATATTATACTTCCAATTGCATGGTATGCATTCTTCTTGTAGGACATATTCCACATCTGACAAACAGAAACAAAAACATAGACCTAAACCTATAGTGTTTAAAGGGGGGAGGGGGGAGAGTAAGAGGAAATGAAATTTTAAAAGGGATACATTTATCTAGTTTACTTACAGAAGGTGTAATCAAGGGGGGAAAAAGCCTTCAAGCCAGGTGTGGAAGTACATGCTTTAATCCCAGCACTGGGGAGGCACAGGCAACAGGACTGAGAGTTCCAGGCCAGCCTGGATTATATAGAAGGAACCCGTCACAATAAAACAAAAAGCAGCCCTCGTAATTAAAATCATAACATGGGGCTGGAGAGATGGCTCAGTGGTTAACAGCACTGGCTGCTCTTCCTGGACCTGGGTTCGATCCCCAGCAACCACATGGCAGCTCAAAACCATTCAGAATTCCAGCTCCAAGAGATCAAATGCCCTTTTCTAGTCTCCATGGATATCAGGCATGTAGAGACATCCATAGATAGATACAATAAGATAGTAATAATAACAAACCAATATGAGTGCTGTTCATGCCTAGGAATAGGGCTCAGTGGTACAGTGCTAGCCAGGCAATGCAAGACCCTGGCTTCTATCCCAGCACCATTTAAATAAAATAAACACTGCAAATATGAGTCAGAGGGCACTGTGGAAATCTTTTTCATTTTGATTAGATGTATTATTAACAAGAATCACTCAATATCTGTAAGGCTGGCTATTACTAGAATCTGTTTCTTCTAAATCACAGAACATAAAAGTAAAAAATTAATTATTTCACTTAATCCTTAACAATACTATTAGACTAAAATACTACTAACAGTAAAACTAGAATCTGAGTAAATGCACAATGTGTGTGCATGCACACCTACACAAGTATGATGGCATCCACATAACATTAATGGGGGAAAGATTCTCTGTTCCTCAAAGGTAAATTTTAATTTCAAAAGAAAACTCAAATGTTGAATGAAAGAGGGGCTCATTTCAATACAAAAAAAAGTATTTTAGGCCACACCTATACCTGTAAACTCAGTACTTGGGATTGGGAGGTGGAGACAGGAGGATCACAAGTTCAAGGCAGCCCAGGCTACAGAATGAATTTAAGACAAGGCTAGCATCTATATAGTAAGGCTTTGTCTAAAAATTAACATAAAATTTTAGAGCCAGTTGATGTGGTTCGTGTCTATGGTTCTACACTTAGGAGACTGAGGCACAAAGACAGCCATGAGAAACGAGGCCAGTCAGGGCAACATAGTAAGTTCTGCTACAGAGTAAAATCTTGTCAAAAACAAAGCAAAGTAAAAGTAATCTTATAGAATATAAACATTATAAACCTTCAATAACTGTAATGCACAAGCTTGATATTGTATTAAACAAAAAATGATTTATTTTTATACTGAATATTTTTGTGCATGTATAAGTGCACACATGTGCGTGTATACATGTAAGCACTCGTGCTGTGACACACACAGATGGGAAGGCCAGAGAGCAACTTCATGAGGTCAGTTCTCTCCTTACACCTTCCCACGGGTTCCGGCAAATCAAGCTCATGTAAACAGGCTGGTGTGGCAAGCACGTTTACCTGCTGAGTCACCTCATTGGCTTTTAAATTCCTTTTCCACATATATTCTCTTAGAGACAAACAACAACATTTTCTTTAGTTATACTCAGATATTAATTATAGGAGACAGTAAATTTTTCTAAACCTCAAAGTTTCCTTGTTTACCCCTTAAGACTGGAGAGAAGATGAAGTAAACAGGAAAAAAGTATATCCGAAGCATTTGGACCTCAGCAAAATACACTAACGATCTGTCCACATTATGATCTGTGAGTCATGAATCACTACAGTGAGCTCTGTATCTTTAAAAGGCACCAGGAAAGAGACTTTTACTCTGTAAGCTCAGAGAATTAAAACCAATGTGTCAGTTTACCAGACTGCACTAGGAGCCAAGCCATGGTGGCGCACAACTTTAATCCCAGCACTCGGGAAGCAGAGGCAGAAATCTCCGTGAGGCCAGCTTGGTCTACAAAGCGAGAGCAGAACAGCCAACACTATACCAAGAAACCCTGTCTCAAAAAACAAAACTAAACAACCAGACTGCACTGAGAGAGGTGAAATACTGAAAACAGATAGTGGGTTTCATCACTTTTCAGTGACAGAGAGCAGGCCCTGCCATGATGACACGGGAGCAGGAGAGCTGGCCCTGCACCGAAGACACGGGAGTGAGAGAATGGGCCCTGATCCAGAGCTCTGAGTGAACCTCACCCCAACATCTACCCTATGTATGACCTGCTGGAACACATGAAGGGGGTGGAACTGCAGATTCAAAGATTAAGAATCTTCTTGACACATGGCAACAATGGGATATCTGACAGCAGTCCCAGTGAGGATCCAGTAACGATAGTGTAAATGACTCATAGCAATGAACATTTGAAAGTAAACATATGTGGACAAAGGCTATACTGTGTGATACACTACAGCTTCTGTGACAAGATTTTTGTTTGTCTGTTTGTTTTTTTTTTTTTTACTGGGGGGAGGAGAGGGATTTTGGTGCATGATGTGTAAATCATAGATATTCAATAAAATTAAAAAAAATTTTTTACAGTGCCGGGCATGGTGGCTCACATCTTTAATCCCAGTACTCAGAGAGGCAGAAGCAGGCAGATAGCTGTGAGTTCAAGGCCAGCTTGGCCTACAAAGTGAGTCCAGGACAGCCAAGGCTATTACACTGAGAAACCTCATCTCGAAAAACCAAAATGAAATAAAATAAAGGACAAAATTCTTTATTAAACTCAGTTACTGTCAAGTCAGAATTAAAGATTAGTATCAGTGTGAACAGGTTAGTTACATAAATATAACACTGAGTCCACAATATCTTTAGAACTGTATCTAATGCTCTAATGACTGAGCTAATGTGTAAATCTCTTTTTTGAACTAGAAATAAAATTGAACAGGACTCTCAATTTTTCTAGAACACCTTTTAACTTTTAATGTACAAAGCACTGGTACTCATATAAATTCACAAAGATGTTGCAGCATGCACAAGCCTACACGGGTTCAAGTAAGACAGGATCCCAGCACTAAGAAGAGAAAGTGGACAAGAAGCTATCTGCAACTGACACCTGCTTGTCAAGAAAATAAAATATTTTCTCCAATGAAATTTCACAGGATATATTAAGCAAACTTAAGGGCAGGCTCCATGCCCAACACAAAATGAACTAAATGGTATTTTTTTTTAGACTTTTTGTTTCATATTGATTTTTCTGAACTCTGTGTGTGTGTGTGTGTGTGTGTGTGTGTGTGTGTGTGTGTGTGTGTGTGTGTGTCTTACCGCTCTTCTGCTTGTGTAACAGTGTTTTCCAACTTTGTGTTTTTATGGGTTTGGAGTGTGTGTTTCTTGTAGTTTTTCTTTGAGTTTTTTGTTTTGTTTGTTTATTTGCTAAAGAGAGAGAGAGAAAGGTGGAGGAGTTGGGGAGGATCTTGGGAGAATGAGGGAGGTTTAAAGAACTGTTTATTAGGGTAGAATTTAATTCAATCCTCTCCTTTTGAGAGACTTTTTAATTTGTTTTATATGTGTTTATTTATTCTGTTTATGTATGGGGAGTTGAATATGTGTCATGGTATGTGCATGGCAGTCAGAGGACAACTTGAAGAAGTCAATTCTCTCTACCATGTGTGATCTGGGAATGGAACTCAGGTCACCAGGCTTGCTAGCAAGCACTTTTACCCACTGAGCCATTATATTGGTTCTCCAAAGAGTTAGGCAGTCTAGTTAAGACTTGTTATAGGATTAAACAAAAAAGCAAATTTGGGGTAGTACAGTTCTTGAGAGCATGCAGACATCCACCTACCCTCTAAGTCAGAAATATGTGATGATACTCTTTCACAGACATAGTCAATATTTTTAAAGGAAGTACCCAATAAATGGCAGCAAAAAGAAAACAAAAATCAAGATCGTTTTCCTCATCATACCACATAAGCACGCAAATAATAGCAAGTTCAGGTTTCTCAAAGGATCTTCAAAGTGAAAACAATGACACTAAGTCTGCAGAAAAGACTTAAAAGAATAAAACTGCACTCAGGAAGGCTGTACGCACAAATGAAAAGCATGAGCCAATGAAAACAGCTCAATGTAATTATAAAGTAGTTAACAGCAATGAACGATAAACAGCGAAAACCAGTCAAGTCCAGAGTATGATGAATTACTCTGAAAAGCTCCGAGATGCTGAAAGAGCAAAGATTTCAAGAGGAAGGAAGAGCACAGCACATACAAGTCATGGTACACCCAAACAAGTGAGCAGGCGAGCTAGAGCAGAGAACTCCCACTGACGAGTCTGCGGAAGAAGCTAACTGAGAAGGAGAGGCCACATGCATGGAAAAGAACTGGAATACCTAGACCATTCAACGTCAGCGACAGCTCCAGGCCATCGGGCTTCAGAATGAGCTGTCACTGGGCGCTGGCCCTGAAAAGTCAGCAGGACACACAATACCTGGAGTAACCCTTCAGCACGAACACTATGTGAACTGCAGTACTGCGGAGCTATCACCCTGGCAGGGTTCACAACCAGAGACACAAGAAATGCCAATAGTGGGCCAACTGCACTGCAGTAGCTCAACCCTGCCACACTGTATTCAACATTCTCAGTTATGAAGAACTAAAGAGATAGAAGGAATTATGAATTGGCATGTCCATGATTCAAGGCTCAGTTGGGAAGGTGCGCACTTATCGTGAACGAGGCCCTGAGGAGGGGACACATGCCTGTATTGTCCACAAGGGTCACATTTAAACTTCAAAGTCATTCTTGACAATATAGAGTTCAAGGCCAACCCAAGATACATAGTGAGTTCTAGGCCTGTCAGAGCTACAAACAGAAACCTTTATTTAAAATGGGGAGGGGCTTGGGGGGTAAAGCAAAGCTCCACAGGCCCAGACAAAAGGAAGCTGCAATACAACTTCAACCAATAGTTACAGATAACAGAGGACCAGGCACACCTTATCACCCAATTTCTCAAAGCCTCAAAGAATGGAACTTTTAAAATTCCCATTTATGCATTGAAATACATAAGCAAAATGTGTTTTCAAGGCATGTTTTTCAACATCTATGAATTTTAAGCAGAAGACTAATAGTAAAAATGTTATCTTCAGAAGCTATTAATACTAAGGCTAAGAACTAAAGTGAATATCAAGAAATGTATTGGAAAAATAACTGGAAAAGAAAAATGATAGAAAATTTAACACAATCTAGTGGCATAACCAAACATGAACAGTTGGCCACAAATATTTGAAAGCAAGTTTAATAACATGACAGGGTGAGGCATTAACTTAAACCACAGAAGAAAGTCACTAACATTCAAGGTTGAATTTCATAAGTTGCTATAAAATAGTACTGCACTTATTCATAAAGCATTCTAAAATGTGCACGTGTTTAGTCAAAGCCAAGCAGGCCACTCAGAGCAGCAGCGTACAGCAGCACAAGGACCATGAGCAAACAACATAATCGCTGCTCAGGATAAAGCAACAAACTGTGACACATTCACTTTGTTCAACCTGGTAACAAAAACTCATGGAACTGGAATGCAGCTCATCTTGATGTTGTGTGTTCAGTATTCAAGGCTCAGGCTCAGCACCAAAAAAGAGAAAACTTAGGGATGTATATTTCTTTCATTTTGTCGTAACTTATAAAAGATTGGCCTGGGCAGATTGAGAGAGAGAGAGAGAGAGAGAGAGAGAGAGAGAGAGAGAGAGAGAGAGAGAGAGAGAGAGAGTGTGTGTGTGTGTGTGTGTGTGTGTGTGTTTAAAGGTAAGGTAGCTTGCGTGGTGGCACACACCTTTAATATCAACACTTGAAAGATAATGCCAATAGGATCTCTATGAATTTGAGGCCAGCTTGGTTGACATAGTGAGTTCTAGGCTTGCCAAGGCCATACAGTAAGACCCTGTCTCAAAACAAACAAACAAACAAGCACAAAAAACAAACCCCACAGAATGTAAGTTACAAAAAGTTAGACACACTAAAGGAAATGAGTACATGGCAGAATTACCTATTTAAGAAGTTTTAACATTTTCTTGAGTGAACTAAAATGCTTAAAGTACTGTATCTCTCAGTTATACAAAATTTTATTTTTTAAAAACTTATTTTAATTTAATGTGCCTGTGTGTGAGTATATGCTATGGGTGTGCAACTACCCTCAATGGCCGAAAAGGGCATAGATCTTCTGGAGCTGGAGTTACAAACGGTTGTTAGCCACCTGCTGTGAGTGCTGAGAATCTAACTCCAGTCTTCTGAAGAATAAGTGCTTTTAACCACTGAACCCTCTCTCCAATCCCAAATCTACATTTTTTTTCTAAATTTACAAAAACTAATTCTGTTAAGAAAAACTACAAGTCAAAGTCACTCTATCAAACTCTACAATGAAACTTAAGGTCAACTTACCCATTGCTACGTAGGATTTAAATCGTGTTGACAATCTATCCACAAAGGCACTTAAAATCTCCAATCCTAATAATGATACCTACAAACAGAAAGAACGTTAATAAGTACAAATTACAGATGCATATTTCATCACTATATAATTCTTAACATACAGAAATTTTAACATATTACTAAGAGTTCTAGAAATCAGCTTTAGCTGGGTATAGTGACACAGGCCCTTAATTCACTACTCAGGAGGCAGAAACAGGAGGAGCTGTGTTTTCAAGGCCAGCCTGGTCTACAACATGAGTTCCAGACCAGCCAGGGGTACTTAGTGAGACCCTGGCACAAATTCATTGTGTGTGTATGTGTGTTTGTATGTATGTATGTATATATAACACACATATACATATATAAAAATTCATTTATGTGAGGAAGGAAGGGGAATGGGAATATATAAGTGAGGGGATAACAACTGAGATGTAACCTGAAAAAAATTCTTGAATTTTAAAAATTCATTTATGTGTGTCTATATAAATATGTGTGTATATATACATATACACATACATACAAATATAAATTCATCATATATATTTTTTGAGCTTCAATCCGAGGCTCAAAATACTAAAATTAAACAAATTTTAAAATGTTTAATGGTATTGATGTATTCAAAGGTAGGTAGTCACAGGGTTGAAGATTCTATTCTCTGAAACATCAATAATAACAATTTATAAATGTATAGTGTACTGGCTGGTTTTGTGTGTCAACTCGACATAAGCTAATGTCATCAGAGGTAAGAGCCTCAGCTGAGAAAATGCCTCCATGAGATCCAGCTGTAAGGCATTTATTTTCTCAAGTGATCAATGGAGGAGAGCCTAGCCCATGTGAGTGATGCTATCCCTGGGCTGGTAGTCCTGGGTTCTACGAGAAAGCAGGCTCAGAGCCAGGTATGGTGGTGCATACCTGTAATCCCAACACTCAGAGAGGCAGAGACAGGTGGACTGCTGTGAGTTCAAAGGCAGCCTGGGCTACAAAATGAGTCCAGGACAGCCAGGGCTGTGACACAGAGAAACCCTGTCGGGGAGTGGGGGGTGGGGGGAGAAAGAAAGAGGAGGAAGGAAGAAGAAAGAAGGAAGAAAAAGGAAGGAGGAGGAAGGGAGGAGAAGGGAGGAAGAAGAGGAAGAGGAGGAAGAGGAAGAGGAGAAGAAGGAGAAGGAGAAGGAGAAGGAGAAGAAGAAGAAGAAGAAGAAGAAGAAGAAGAAGAAGAAGAAGAAGAAGAAGAAGAAGAAGAAGAAGAAGAAGAAGAAGAAGAAGAAAGTAGGCTGATCAGGCCATGTAAAGCAAGCCAGTAAGCAGGACCCTTCTTTAGAGGCCTCTGCATCAGCTCCTGCCTCCAGGATCCTGTTCTCCTTGAGCTCCTGTCCTGAGTTCCTTTTGTGATGAACAGTGATGTGAAAGTGTAAACTGAATAATCCTTTTCTCCCCAACTTGCTTTTTGGTCATGGTGTTTCACTGCAACACTAGAAACCCTAACTAAGACATGTAGGAAAATAGTAACAAAGCTTTTTGGTAAAAATTTAGTAACTGACAAATTAGATGATGGCTACACAGAAGTTTAGTAACTATACTGGCAACTTACTTTTCACTTTGCAATTTATTTAAGCAGTAAGAAATTCAATAATACAAGCTAATTACAAAAAATTTTTAATTTCTGTAGAAAATGGAAAATAAAATCAGTCATATTCCAACAAGAGTAAAAAAAAAAAAAAAACAATTATCAGCGGGTGCGGGTCCGCAGGGTTCGAAAGATGAGGTCCTCAATGCATTCTGAAGAGGAGGATTGTGTTCCAGAGCTACACAGAAATGTTCACTCCTGAGAGCGGCCTGATTAAGAGGAAACACTTAGCGCAATGTATTAGAAATACCCAAGCCAAGATCATCCAAGATGACATCGATTGCACTCTGTGTCTGATCTGCAGAACAGCAGTGACTGCACAGCCACCCAAGGGCCATACTGAAAGCTCCAAAACATAGTGCTGGTGTTTCCCAGACAGAAGGAAATCCTGTCATGTGGATCGTCCATGCCCTCCTTCCGCAGGACCATGGAACCACACTCCTGTGAGCTCCCAGGACGCTTTTGGGGTTGCAGCCTGGCGCAGTGCAGGCCAAGGAGACGGTGTTTGAGGGAGGGTGCTGTTCCAGTCCAGCCCATACCACAGGCCTCCCGGACCTCCTCTCATGGGCAGGGAGGGGGGGCAGAGGGGAACGGTGGGGGGAGGCATGCTCAGTGCTGAGAGCTGCATTATGCAGAGGTGGATACTAGGGGCAGCACCAAGGCGGGGGCCCATGGCATATGGAGCACAAGATGGAACCAGAGACTCAGGAGGCGCGAATCAACAGAGCCACAAGTTCCCCAGGACAAGAAAGTGAGCTGGGCCAACATCAATGGTTTCTGCAATCTACTGAACAAAGACTCTGAGGGGCCTCCACTTGCCACCTGCCTGACAGCACACAAGATCCAGTACCTACAGTAGTAGGAGGCCATCCAGGCCTTGATGGCCAGCAACAGTCTGGTGAATTGAACAGGAGCAGGAGAGCGGCCCCTGAGGATATGGAAGCAGAAGAACTGGCCCCGAGGACATGGGAGCCCTGGGGACATGGGAGCCTGAGAGCTGGCCCTGCCTTGAGGACACAGGAGCTGGAGAGCTGTCCCTGCCATAATGACAAGGAGTGGGTGAGCCGGCCCTGACCTGATGACAGGGAGTGGGAGAATAGGCCCTGCCCTGAAGACAAGGGAGCAGGAGAGCTGGCCCTGCCCTGAAGACAAGGGAGCAGGAGAGCTGGCCCTGCCATCAGGACAAGGGAGCAGGAGAGCTGGCCCTGCCATGATGACAAGGGAACAGGGCTTGATCCAGGGCTCTGAGTGGGCCTTACCCCAACATCTACCCCATGTATGACCTGCTGGAACACATGAAGGGGACAGACCTACAGATTCAAAGATTAAGAATCTCCTTGACACATGGCAACAATGGGATATCCAACAACAGTCCCAGTGAGGATCCGGGACCGATGGTGCAGGCCTCAAATCAGACCCATGACTCATAGCAATGAACATTTGAAAGTAAACATATGTGGACAAAAGGCTATACTATGTGATACACTACAGCTTCTATGACAAGAATTTTTATTTGTTTTATTTTACTGGGGGGAGGAGAGGGATTTTGGTGCATGACGTGTAAATCATAGACATTCAATAAAAGTAAAAAAAAAATTATCTATAAAAATAATAACTGTTCTTTTTTTGTAATTAAAAAAAAAGATTTATTTATTTATTATGTACACAATGCTCTGTCTGCATGAGTGCTTGCTCACCAGAAGAGGGTACCAGACCTCATTATAGATGGTTGTGAGCCACCATGTGGTTGCTGGGAATTGAACTCAGGAACTCTGGAAGAACAATCAGTGCTCTTAACCTCTGAGCCCACTCTCCAGCCTATAATAACTGTTCTTGAATGCATGAAAAAGCTGAGGCTGTAGAACAGTGGTGCTCAACCTTCCTAATGCTGCAACCCTTTAATATACTTCTTCCTGTGTGGTAACGTCCACACATAAAATTATGTTCATTGCTACTTCAAGTGAACTTTGCTATTGTTATGAATTCTAACGTAAATATCTATGTTTTCCAATGATCTTAGGTGACCCGGGTGAAAGGGTCGTGGGACTCTCCGAAAGGGATCATAACCCACAGGTTGGGAACTAATGTTGTGACCAGCCAGTCTGAAATCTGGAGGAAAATAAATAAATAAATCTACAACTGACAGAAAGAAAATGAAGCCACAGTACAAGTGGATAAGAATAATGAATAAGAATTCTACTGTATTTAACACTTAATAATCTAAGTGTAGATTAGTATGGAAACTTTTGTTTGTTTGTTTTTTGTTTGTTTTTCAAGACAGGGTTTCTCTGTATCACCCTGGCTGTCCTGGGCTCACTTTGTAGACCAGGCTGGCCTGAAACTCACAGTGATCCACCTGCCTCTGCCTCTCAAATGCTGGGGTTAAAGGTGTGCACCACCACATGTAGCAACTTTTAAAAAATATTTTTGAGCATTTATTATTTTTCTGTACATGGATGTTTTGTCTGTTTCTATCTGTGCACCACATGATTGCAGTGCCCATGGAAGCCAGAAGAGGGTGTCAGATCCCCTTGGAACTGGAGTTACAGACAGATGTGCCACCATATGGGTGCTGGGAATTGACCCTGGATCTTCTGCAAGAGCAGCCAGTGCTCTTACCTGGTAAGCCATGTCTGCAGAGCTTAGCATGGAAACTCTTAAGTAGCCAGAGGCATGGGAGTTCATACCCACTTTGCACCCAAAAACAAGATTACTGTATAATTAAGACCCACAGCTAAGCAGGAGATTGGAGACGGCCCTGCAGCTGCTGGAGATCTTGAGGAAGAGTGTGGCATACGCAGCAAAGCTATCAATGCTTTCAGTGCCCTTGTGTTCTAGAAAAGAAGAGCTTAACTTGAAGTACTAAGGTAAGGAGATACAGTACTCAACACATGGGCACAAGCAAATAGACTGTAGTGGAGGAAGGAGTGAGACTCCAACACTGTCCACCCCTGTGTGAGACCTAAACTGTCCAGGTGAGGGGTTGTTTTCTGATAAAGCCTCACCACAAGGCTCAAAGGCAAAGATCCTCCAAAGGCTGAAAGTGGACCAGAAAAATTAAGAGACTGGCCCCACACCGCACAATCAGGCTAGCAAGACCAAGCAAGAACACAGGAGAAAGAGTCTGACAGGAACCAGGGAAGGATTCAAGCAGAGGGTTAGTCAGAAATACTGAAGAAAAGCCTTCATCAAGCTAACCCATTGTAACCAGAAGCAAAGCGGAAGCAACAGCAAGCACAACACACAGACCTAACTCAGCTCCTGAGCAGACTGGCTATACAGCTCATGCTATAAACTTAGCAGAAGGACAAGATGCCACCTCAAAGGCAAACACTGTTCAATTTAGTCCTAAATCTCTTGACTGCCTTGCAATTTTCAACTAAGAAGTATGAGGCACAGGAAAGAACAAAAGGTAGGAGATTTGGGAGCCCAGTATGGGGAGCAAAGCCATCAACAAACAAAATACAATGTATAGATCTGAAGCGCAAGTTGAGCCAAGGATCAGTGTGTTTGCAGCAGAGTGGAGGCCAGGGACAGGGCACTTAACTAGAACCTGAAAGGCCTTGCTTCAGTCGCTAGCAGAGGGTAAGACCAGTGCTGACCAACAAGGTCCAAAGACAAACCTTCACTCTAAATGATTAAAAGGGCTCCCAATACAGCCTAGCATGCATGAGGCCCTAAATTTAATCCCCAGTAACATACCTGTAAAGTGGACATGGCAGAAAACAGGAATCACAGAGGCTACACTACACCAGGAGGTTTTTATTTATTGATTGATTTTTTTTAAAAGATCAATTTATTTATTAAGTATACAGTGTTTTGAATGCATATACATCTGCATACCAGAAGAGAGTACCAAGTCTCAACATAGATGGTTGTGAGCCACTATGTGGTTGCTGGGACTTGAACTCAGGACCTTTCGAAGAGCAGACAGTGCTCCTGAGCCATCTCTCCAGCGCCCTCTCTCCCCGCCCCTTTCTGTTTGTTTGTTTTTTGAGACAGGGTTTCTCTGTGTTATCTTGGCTGTCCTGGACTTATTTTGTCGATCAGGCTGGCCTCAAACTCACAGTGCCTCTGCCTTCCAAGTGCTGGGATTAAAGGCGTGTGCCACCATGCCCAGCTTTATTTTCATGTTTTGAGTCATGGTTTCTCTGTGAATCCCTGGCTGTTCTGAAACTAGTTCTGTAGACCAGGCTGCCTCAAACTCAGAAATCCATCTACTTCTGTCTCCCAAGTGCTGAGATTAAACCACTACCAGCCATCAGCACAGAGAGTTTAAAAACAAAAACAACAACAACAAAAAAAAAACCCATCCAGACAACATACTCATGAATAAATATGGAACTTAACACAGACATGGAAGTCTTGGACATCATAAGCCAGCCTGGTCCATCACAGCTAAGGCTACAAGTGAGATACTGTCTCAAAAAACCAAAACCAAGCTGGGCTTGATGGCGTATATCTTTACTTCCAACACTCAGGGAGATAGAGGCAGACGGATCGCTGTGAGTTTGAGGCCAGCCTGGTCTATAAAACAAGTCTAGACACTCAAAGCTCCACAGAGAAACCCTGTCTTGAAAAACCACAAACCAAACCAAACAAATAACAAATGATTAAAAATAACTCAAAATATATTTTATTATTAAATGTTTAAAAAAAAAAAAGTCCTAGTAAACTGGCTCAGCAGGTGCAAGACTGACAACTCAAGTTTAACCCTTGAGCCCATGTGAAGATAAAGAGCCAACTCCAAGTTGTCCTCAGCCTCTACATGCACACCATGGCCTAGTGTTCTCCATTCCCCAACAGCACAGCACCCTGTCTGCAATGCATGCGTGCACACTCACACACACATAGAGTCCTAGTTGGGTTCTACTACTGTGATAAACACCATGATCAAAGGAAAGGAGGAAAAGATTTACTTCACCTTACAGTTTACACTGTAAACTTTACAGTCTATCATGAAGCCAAGTCACAACGGGAACTATTAGGCACAGTGCTACCTATGGGAGACAGAGGCAGTCGAGTCTCTCTAAGTTTGAGGCCAGTCTTCTTTCTCTACATACTGAGTTCCAGGTCAGCCAGGGCTACACATAGAGACCCTGTCTTGAAAAAAAAAAAAAAAAAAGAATTCTGGACCACAAAAGATCTGACCAAACAAACACTAACACCCCTCTCAAAAAAAAAAAAAAAAAAAAAGAAAAGAGAGAGAGAAAGAAGAGAGGGAGGGAGGGAGGAAAGGAGGAAGGGAAGGAGAGAGAGAGAGAGAGAGAGAGAGAGAGCTCTCAAGACTATTCTTGGCTACAAAGAAAGTTCATAGCCAGTCTAGGCTATATACGATCATGTCTCAAAAATAAGTAGCCGGGCACAGTGGCACATACCCGTAATTCCAGCGCTTGGGAAGGCAGAGGCAGGTGGATCTCTATGAGTTCAAGGCCAGACTTGTCTACAAAGTAGTCAGGACAGGCAAGGCTACACAGAGAGACCTGTCTTAAAAAAAGAAAAAAAGAAAAGAAAAAAAGCAAGTAAGTATTTACTCACTAAAAGTGATACTCATTAAGTAAAGACTAAAACCAGTGAGTTGAGTAAAAGCCTGAGATAAAAAGCTAATAGAAAAGTCAATTATTCAAGCCCTGCAGTGGTGGCGCACGCCTCTAATCTCAGCACTTGGGAAGCAGAGGCAGGTGGATCACACTGAGTTCGAAGCCAGCCTGGTCTACAAAGTGAGACCAGGACAGCAAAGGCTAAACCCTGTCTTAAAAAACAAAAAACGAAACAAAAAGCAATTATTCTGGGCATGGTGATGTACATCTTTGTCGAGGAGGCAGAGGTGGCGGAGGTGGAGGCGGAGGCGGATGGTTCTCTATTGGTCTACGTAGCAAGTTCCAGGATAGCAAGGAAAAAGCTTTAGACCCTGTCTCAAAACAAAACAAACAAGCAAACAAACAAAAAACCAAAATCATTGCTATGATTCTAGTACCCAAAAAAAGTAAAGCATCAAAATCACAAGGTCAAGATCAACCTGGGCAGCAGAATGAGACCCTGCTGCAAAAACAAACCTTGTTTCTACACACCAGCATTCAAAAACCAAGGAGTGAAACATACTACAGTTTGGATGTCAAATGGACAGTTTGAACAGTAGGTCCCCAGATGGTGACACTGCTTTGAGAAATTATGGCCTGTGTAGCAGACATGAATTGCTGGAGACAGGCCTGGAAGTGGATACCCACCTCTGGTTCTATGCTCCCTGATCCACCAGGGCACGAAGAAGCCACACCACACACAGGCTCCTGCTACCATAAGCACAACAGCCCCAGCCTCCATGTCTTCCAGACCTTAAAATTGTTGCTGTCAGATATTCTGTCACAGAACAAGTAACTAATACACTCAGAAAAATTCTTAGAATAACTATTAAAATCTATACACAGGAACTATAAAATGCTAATAAAAATGCAAGATAAATTAAATAAATTCAGGGCTGGAAGAATGTAATCCCAAAACTCCTGGCAAGATCTGTTCACAGACTTAAAATGATCTTGAAATAAACAAGTAAATAAATAAACGAATAGAACACCCATATCAATATTGAATAAAGAAAAAGCTAAGTCAAATTACCTGATTTCAAGACTTTATATAAAGCTACAGCAATCAAGAAAGTACAGCTGGAACTGGAGAGATGGCTAAGCAGTTAAAGGCACTGACTGCTCGTACAGAGGACTCAGGTTCAAAGCCAGTCTGGGCCACATGGCAGCTCACAACTGTCTGTAACTCTAGTACCAGGAGATTTGATGCCCAATTCTGGCCTTAGGCACCAGGTACGCATGTAGTCACAGACATGCACATGGGCAAAACACTCATATACATAAAAATAAATTAATTTCTTTAAAAGGAAGTATAGCTATTAATAAAAGAATGAATATAGGCTTACATGAACTAGAAGACAGTACAAAACAGACAAAAACTAGCTAACTGATATCTAGCAACTATACAAAGGTACTCAATGAAGAAATTAGTCTTTAAACACATGTTGCTATTATGAGATGTCAACATGAAAAAGGAGTAAGCCTCAACTTAAATATGACATCACTTATAAAAGTTAAAAACCAGAGATCAAAGACAAAAATAAAAATTACTTTTATTAAAAATGCAGTGGTGGCGCACGCCTTTAATCTCAGCTCCAGGAGGCAGAGGCAGTTGGATCTCTGTGAGTTCGACGCCAGCCTCATCTACAAAGTAAGTCCAAGATCGCCAAAGCTACACATAGAAACCCTGTCTTGAAAAAATAAATGGACTTATTTTCAAAAGTGGTCCATTTTATTTATTTTATGTCTTGCAGTACATGCAGTACTTTATGCATGCTATGCAGGTTCATACCACTGAGCTATACTCTGCCCTTTGAAAACAAAACAAACCTAAACTTGGACCCAGTTAGGAGTATAAACACACTGACAGACTGCTCGAATTTACCGGTACTCTAAAAACAAAAACAAACTGCAACAGACAAAAATCAAGAACTGTTTTTAGGTTCTTCAATTAAAGCCAAATCTTAAGGGTTTGGTTTTTATATCATAAAACTAAAATTTAGTAAGTCAGGCCCATAGCTGGAGAGATGGCGCAACATGCATTTACAGAGAAGCCAGACAACCTGAGTTCAGTCCCTGAAACACAGGGCTGAAGTAGAGAACCAACTTCTTTCTATAGGTTGTCCCCTGACCTCCACACCCTTGGCACATTCAAAGGCACACAAAGACATATCTGACCTCCACACCCTTGGCACACTCAAACGCACACAAAGACACATCTGACCTCCACACTCATGGCACACTTAAAGGCACACAGACACATCTGACCTCCACACTCATGGCACACTCAAAGCCACACATAGACACATCTGACCTCCACACCCATGGCACACTCAAAGGCACACAAAGACACATCTGACCTCCACACCCACGGCACACTCAAAGGCACACAAAGACATATCTGACCTCCACACCCATGGCACACTCAAAGGCACACAAAGACATATCTGACCTCCACACCCATGGCACACTCAAAGGCACACATAGACACAACTAATCAATTAACTTTTAAGAAAGCAGGCCTGGAAACACAGCCTGCAATCCCAGGATGCAGCAGGCTGAGACTATAAAATCTAATCAGATTAGCAGGATTCTGCCTCTGTCACCTTAGCTCCAGTTTCAGTTCAATACAATGTACAGTCTTTTAGATAGTTTAGATCAGAAATGTCAATCATGGCTCAGTGGGTAAAGGGACTTGTAGCCAAGCATGAGGACCTGAGTTCAATCCCCAGAAACAACTTGGTGGAAGGAGAGAGCTGATTCCTGAAAGTTTTCCTCTGACCTCCAGGCATGATCCATTAGTGTGTATGTGTGCACACACACACACTAAATAAATGTCAAAAAGGTTTTTTTACAGAATTATCAGTCATTTACAGACCTAAGGAACTGTATTAAATAGTAATGATCATACCTGATTTAAGACTCACAACTGAGAACTTTATTTCTGATGTTGGTAAGCCAGACAAGAGTTTTAGACCTACAGATAGCATGTCTTTTTTTTAAAATTTATTCATTTTGCATTCCAATTGTAGCTCCCTCCCTAATCTCCTCCCAGCCCCACCCCCTCTCCCTCATCCCTCTTCCCCCACTGCCCTAGTCCTCAGAGAGGGGAGCCCTCCTCCCCTAACATCTGATTCAGCCTATCAAGTCTCATCTGGATTGCCTATATCTTCTTCCTCTTCCTCTGTGGCCTGGCAAGGGAAATGATCAACAGTGGACACCGGAGTCCATGTCAGAGGTAGCCCCTACTCCCCCACATTATGGGATCCACAAGAGGACTGTGCTGCCTATCCACTACATCTGAGCAGGAAATCTATGTCATTACCATGCATGGTCCTTGGATGGTGCATCAGTCACTGCAAGCCCCCTCTCCCCCGCCCCACACGCCTTCCGTCTCCTCATGGAGCTCCTGTTCCCTCCAGGTTCTTCTATCCCCAACTCTTCCATAAGACACCCTCACTCCACCCCAGAGTCTGACTAACAGCATGAGATGATGCATAGCCATAGCTGTTCTTCCACTAAGGTGACAGGAAGGACATGTGTGCTCATAAAGAACACATGCCCACCATGCTCCTTCTCCTGCTAGAGACAAGTCTTACAGGACTTTTTATTTTTTGTTTTTTACAAAATTAACTTGAAGAATCTAAGGAAAAATTATAAACTCTAAGAAAACTAGTGAAAGAATATTATAGAATAATTAGCCAAGCACATGAGCATACATACACAGATTAAATAAATAAAACTCAGCGATCTAGGCAGGTGTGGTGGTGCAAGCCTTTAATCCCAGCACTTGGGAGGCAGAAGCAGGTGGAATGCTGTGAGTCCAAGGCCAACCTGGTCTACAAAGTGAGTTCAGGACAGCCAAGGCCACACAGAGAAATAGCAGTGATTTACAGTATCAGCAGAAGAGATATTGGTACAGTTTGAGGAGAGAGAAAAAGATGTAAAACTAGAAAATACACTTTAAGGGCCAGACAGTATTAGGGGTCACCACAGAGCCCAGGAATTTAAATTAAGCCAGTTAAAGAGGTTTTGTGGTTTTCCACCTATCTTCAGTAGCACTGGCTCAGGAATGAAGAAGGGGTGTTGACTGGTGCTGCATCTTAGCCAATGAGGACCCTAAGAATGAAGAGGGAGATGAGAATTGAGTAGGGGGGAGAGGGAGGGAGGGAGGGAGGGACAAAGGGACAGAGAACCAGCCAAGTTTGATCATACACACACCTATAATCCCAGTATTTTCAAGTTTTATAAAGAGGGTCTTAATGAAATGGATGTCCCATGAGATAGACAACACCAATTTTTCATGTATATTGGGCGGGGGACGGAGGGGAGGTGTACAATAAATCCACGTGTGTAGAACAGCTAACAATCTCAAGTGTTGGTCTTGTTTGAAACAGGGTATCTCTCTCTCCCCCCCCCCTCTCTTTTTTACTTTTATTTGCATTTATTTTATGCTGAATTTATTCCCGTGCCATCAGTTTTTGTTTCTTCTAAGATCTCTTTTTCTTCTGTGTCATCTCCTCTTCTGGCTTTGGAACAATCTGCTCCTTTTCAGTGAGGATCATCTCGATGTGGCTGGGGAGCTCATGTGCAGGTTAATCCGGCCATGGGCTCTGTAAGTTCATCAATGCATCTTAGGTGCCTGTTCACCTGGATGTGTTCAATGACCAGGGAATCTACAACGAAACCCTTAAGTTCAGCACTACACTCTGCATTTTTCAGCATGTGCAGCAAAAATTCAGCATCCTTTTTTGGCCACCAACCTGAGTTGAGCCCCACTGTTGGGCATGGGTGCACCTCCCGGCTCCACCATTATACGGCTGTAACAGCACGCATTGCTTCTTTAAAGGGACGTCTTTCAGATACTTGGTGGCTTTTCAGATATGCACACCCTTGATAGCCTGAGCAGTTTCCAGGTGTTCTTAAAGTGAACACGAAGATTTGAACCTCTTGATTTGCATGATTTTGTAGGGTTTTCTGGGTCAAGTGAGTAGTGAACCATCTTCACAGGTCGCCTCTGGCCACTTACAGGAAGAGGAGCCAGGGTCTCTTTTTTTGTTGTTGTTGTTGTTGTTTTGTTTTGTTTTTCGAGACAGGGTTTCTCTGTTTTACCTTGGCTGTCCTGGACTCACTTTGTAGCGTAGACTGGCCTTGAACTCACAGTGATCCACCTGCCTCTGCCTCCCGAGTGCTGGGATTACAGGCGTGCGCCACCACACCTGGCCAGGGTCTCTTCTTGTTTTGTATATTTTGAGGCCAGCTAGCCAGCAACTCACCTAGCTCCACTTTCCATCTCCTACAGGTGGTAGGATTGCAGACGCATGCTTTCCACCATCAGTCTCTATGTGGAGCCTAGGGACACAAACTCAGGTCTTCACACTTCCATGGCAAGCTACCTACCCACTGAGCCATTTCCCCAGCCAATTAGTCAAACTGTTCCAAGTCAATGTATACTGAAGAAATGAAGTTCTCCAATAACTACATCACTTTCAAAGTCTGAGTCACCAGCAACCATTCTTCTATAATGGTCTAATTGGTATGGTGGCATTCCAGCAATTATATGCTCTAGTGCAGCCATATGACTATTGTTACATCTTCTTAGTCAGACTGGCACAATTAGATACCATCAGCCTTCCATATCCACAGGCTCTACATTCTCAGATTCAACTGACATCAGATGGAAAATATTTGGGGCGGGGGGAGAAACTAAGACTGTGCTGAACATCTACAGACTGTCTTCCTTTGTCACTATTCTTTGACCAATACAATATATGTATTGAATGAGAAATAATTTCAAGTACCCAGGAGGATATATATAGGCATGTACAGTACATTTTATGTAATGAACTCAAGCATCTATAGGTTTTACTATCTAAGGGAAGAAGAGCTCTAGGACCTATCAATCCCTTATAAATATTATGGGGAAATGCACATTTTCTCTCATCATAATTATGTGTAAGTCTCCTTTTTAGTACAGCTAGGATATAGCAAGGAGTTTTAAAGATGATGTGCTTGATACTATTTCAGAATTGTAAAAGGAGCATGAGAGGAGGGCACTGAAGCTAGACACCGCAGCACAGCAGAGCTTGAAGCTGGGGCATTGAAAGCATCCCGGGCTACACACTAATGCCCAGGAGAGAAAGACTAAATTCTGACTCCACCGAAATCACTCACCTAGACAAATTCTCATGTATATGCACACACTGGCAACATAAAGTAAAAAAGCTAAAAACAGCCTGGATGTTCATCCTCCAGACAAAATCAGTATGCAGTGATGAGAGGTAAACCCTGCCTCCCTTCTGTTAACCAAAACCAGCACACTTGGAGTAGCAAAATGGCACAGCAGGTAGAAGTACTTGCCATGAAACCTGGCACTGAGTTCAATTCCCAGAGCCCATGTGGTGGAAGCTAGCTTCTACAAGTTGTCCTCTGGCACAACCATACCCCCACTTAGAACAATCTACTAAAGCTGGTATATTTTAAGAATGTGGTAGTTAACAGGAAATATGACTTAGGTGAGACTGGTATTAACTGGGAAGTATGGAATGCCAAGTGAGGGCCAGCAGGATAGCTCAGGGGGCCACTGTGTAAAGGCGCTTACAACCTGCGTTTGATCCCCAGGACCTACATGGTCAAAGGAGGAAAACATCTCCTGTAAGTTATTCTTTGGCCTCCAGATGTGGACTGTGGCACAAGTGTGCGCCTAGACCACACACAACAAACAGAAAAACAAATGATGAATGGACTGTGATCTTGGACACCCAGAAATGAAAAGTACTATCAATTCAATAATCGAACACTATGGGTTAATACTGTAAATGCTAGTTATTTTTTTCAGTCAACTTTGTTGTGTTTGTAGACAAAATGTAAATGCTATTAACCGTTAAGAGGTACAAAAACGGAAAGAACATTCAAGTTCTCTTCTGCTAATTTACCTGGGCTCTGACCTAAGTCAAGATACTTCTTAGGTCATCTTTCCTAGAAGAGAGAGTAAGGAAAGGCATCCTATAGAGTCAATGATATCGTGCAAACTTAGCCCTTAAGACAGAGTCTGAGACTCACGAGGACAGCTTTTAAGTGGTGATTTTCATTTTAACAATACGTAAAAGGGAAATTTTATTAATATAATATTGCTCCAAAACCTGCAAGGATTTTAGCAAAATCCAAATATCAGCATGCGCGCGCGCACACGCACACACACACACACACACACACGCATGCACACACATATGCCCATTCCTATGATCTGAAACCTCTAGTTATGACTTCTCCAACAGATTCTAGACCCCAGACATGTAAACATTTTAACCTTGATATTAAACAATCTTTCCAATGTAACCTAGTAAAAACCAAACTTTTCCATTCCTTTACCCATGCCCACCTGTTCTCCATTTTAGCAGATAGCATGCCTATCCTACTGCTCAAGAAGGCAGTATCTTTAACTCTTGTTTCTCTCAATCCTCACATCAATGCAAAACAAAGTCCTACTTGACCTACCACAAATTACAGTCTCAAATGTTTGGCTGGGCGGAATGATACATGCTCTGCTTTCAGCACAAGGAGGCAGAGGCAGAGGGATCTCTGTGAGTTCAAGGGCAGCCTGGGCTACACAATACATAAGTTCTTGACTAGCCAGGACTACACAGAGAGACCCTGTGTCTTAGTTACTATTCTGTTGTTACGACGAGACACCAGAAGCAAGGCAACTTGCGGAAGACAGCATTTACTTGAGACTTGCTTCCAGTTTCAGGGGACTAGTTCATGAGCATCCCAGCAGGGAGCAGACTAGCACGGTGCTGAAACAGCACTTACAGCCCTGACCCAAAAGCTGGGAAGACGGGAGACTATCCTGACATGGCTTTGGAGACTTCAAAACCCACTCTCAGTAACACAGCTCCTCCAACAAGGCCACATGTCTTAGTCCTTCCTGAGTAGTCCACCAAATAGAGTGCTCAAATATATGCACTTAAGGGAGCCATTTGCATTCCAGCCACCACATCCTGTCTGTCTCTCTGTCTCTGTCTCTCTGTCTGTCTCTCTCTCACACACACACACACACACACACACACTCTCTCTCTCTCTCTCTCTCTCTCTCTCTCTCTCTCTCTCTCTCTCTCTCTCTCTCTCTCTCTCTCTCTCTCTCTCACACACACACACACACACACACACACACACCAAAAGTCCACTTCTCAGCACTGCCACTGCCAACAAACCAAGGGATTATTTTGTTCTTCTTTTACTTTCCAACTAAAGGACTGTCCCTCATATAAACCTTCTACCACATTTAAAATAAGATCACAAAGCCTCAGATGCACAGTGAGCTTGAGGCCAACGTAAGCCATATGAAAACTTGTCTCAAAAACAAACAGAACTGAGCCTGTCCATCTGTACATCCGCCTGCCTCTAACTCTGTCTTAACCCCGTATTAATTCTACTCTAGCTACGAGGGTAGGCGAGACGGCTTGGCAGCCAAGAGCACTGGCTGTGCTTCCAGAGTTCTATTCCCGGCATTCACATGGCAGCTCTCAACTGTCTGTTACTCCAGTTCCAAGGGATTCAAATGCCTTCTTCCGGCCTCTGTGGGCACCAGCCATGCACACAGTACACAGACACACATGCATTCAAAACACCCATACACATAAACAATAAAGCAATTTTTCAAAAATTAAAAACAAACCAGAAGTGATGGCACATACCTTTAATCCCAGCCCTAGGGGGACCTAGGCAGATCTCTGTGTATCTATAGATAGCCTGGTCTACACAGTGAGTTCCAAGCTAGCCAGGGCCACATAGTTAAATGAGAGATCTTGTGTCAATAAATAGCCAGGCGATGGTGGCGCACACCTTTAATCCCAGCACTTGGGATACAGAGGTAGGCAGATCTCTATGAGTTCAAGGCCAGCCTGGTCTACAGAACAAGTTCCAGGACAGCCAAACCCTGTCTCAAAAAACAAATTAATAAATAAATAAAAATAGTAATAAAAAAATAAAGACCCAGTGACAGGCTCATTATACTAGAATGCCCTCTGATAAGCATTAGAAAAGTCTTTATGCTAAAATACTAAGTAACAAGGACTAGTAGATTGAGTGATCCATGCCCTTGAGTAGAGATGAAGGCATGGCACCCAACACCAGAGCCAAGGAGTGGACCTAAGTAAGGAAGATGGGCAAGTCATTCCTATAAGAGGAAAGAAAGAGGAATGGGCAATGCCACCAGAAGTGCTGACACAGAGCTGAAGAGCTCATGGCACTACTAACTGCTCAAGTGGTCTCAGGCTACAGTATCTTGTGAGGAACATGGAAGGAATTTGGGAGCCTCAGGCACTTCCTGTTAGGATTCTAAGCAGGTAACTTGGAAGCTCAAGACATGACAAAAAACCTGCAACAGTATGGCACGGCAACTGCCGCTTGCTGACCAACATCTGAAGGCTGCCATGGCAATCCTACTGGCAGCGGGACAGTGAGGCACATGAGTTTTCACTGGAGAAGGCGAGCCAACACTACTAAAGGGCTGACTTCCCACCAGAGCCAGTGCTGCAACAGAGCATAAAACAGCCATGCTGACTACACATATGCCTTTCTTACACAGGAGGTACCTAGCTAATTTCTTCAAAAGAAATTAATACTCCCCAAGTAACCATATTTTAGTAAAGACTAACTTTTTCCAATTTTTTTTTTTTTTTAAGCAGAGTCTCATTTTATATATATATAGTCCAACTTGGCCTCAAACATTACCTTTGGGGAAACACTTTCTTCCATGATATAGCCACTAGTAAGATGCCCACGTTCCTATATAGAACCCCTCACCCATGCTCGTTTAAGCAACCCTAATTAAGATTACTGATTCATTTACTTAAAAACAAAAGCATGAAGGTAAGGGGAGTATATGGAAATTGCAAGAGTGGAAGCGTAATAGTGAGCAGTGAATGTGAACAAACTGCTTTACACATAAAAATGTCACAATGAAGCACTCGGGAGGCAGAGGCAAGTGGAGATCTGTGAGTTTGAAACCAGCCTGGTCTACAAAGTGAGTCCAGGCCAGGCAAGGCCACACAGAAAAACCCTGTCTCGAAAAACCAGAAAAAAAAGAAAATGTCACAATAAGCCCACTATGTATAATTGATATGCTTGTGAAACTTAAAATCTTGGTAAAAGCTAACCTTCTTAAAATTCATATAGGTCTCACCTTTAAAACTGCATTATTATACAATTTATTTTTCTTGACTCTACAGATAAATGTTTTCAAAGTATAGCCGATTTGCTTAAGATATCACTAAGAATCACTCACTCCATCCAGGGAGAAGTCTCCGCCTGCATTTTAAAGCAATACTGCCACCAGAAGACTAAAAAGAAAAGTAACTGCTAACGACTCCGGAACCGGCAAATTACAGAGTATTTACTTATCTCCATCCCGGCTACACAACAACCTCCCTGCTCCTGACTCAACACCCATCCCTCCTGTACCTCACGCTACTCCTCCTCGCTCCCTTTTTGTTTGCAGCATCAACTAAATCTGATAGCACACGGTATTTCAAATCTGAGTTCGTCCCCAACTGTGGAAAACAAGAGGACAATTAAGCGGTCAACGGCTGTCTGTTGTCAATTAAGGGAAAAGTAACCAATGCTATGAGATGGGCAGTCCTTTCTTTCGGAGGGCCTGCATAAGCGCTAAAGATGCTTTTTGAGAGATCACAACCTTCGTGTAAAAACTACGAACGGGGAAAAAAAAAAAAGAGGGAGAAAGGGAGAGGGGAAGAGGAAGGGAGAGAGAGGAGGCTGAGAAAATAGGAAGCAAGGGAGAGGGGGAGGGAAAGACGGAGAGGAGAAAGGGAAGGGAGAGAAGTAAAGAGAAAGGAAGAGAGGAGAAAGAGAAGGAGAAAGAAAAGAAATGAGATTAAGTAAAACACAAATCACTTGGAAGCGACGAACTCGACTGTCCCAACTTCGCGACGTACTCAAACGCCCTGTCTCGACGCAGGCGTTACACGGACGTGTACAAACGTTACAAAGTCTTCAAGCGTTTGGCTGCAAGTTATCACTTTGTAAAGCGCCATGCGGCTCCGCAACGTGTCACGGAATCGTCGCCTGCACCCCAAACCTGGGGGCGATGCCAGCGCGCGTCCGGACCCCAGCGGCAGGGTTAAAGAGCCGCGGCGAGCAGCGCGCCCGCCCTCCCGCCCCCGGCCGCGAGCCGGTTCGCTGCGCCGCTCACCCGGTAGTTGCTCGAGCCCACCCAGCCGGTGAGCGCGTCCACTGTTTTGGCCAGGCGGCTCGGGTCTTCCTCCAGGTCCGGGATGGCGCCGGGCGCGCCGAGGTAGAGCAGCAGCTCTTCGCCCGCCTGCAGCCGGCCGCTCACGTCCTTCTGCAGCACTTGGGCGCAGAAGTACTCGGCGCCGCGGGGCTCCATGGCCGCGCCCGCCGCCCCTCAGCCGCCCCTCCGCCGCCAACTTTCCTCGCAGCACCGCCCAGGCGCGGCGGTGGGGACTCCGAGAAGCGCTCGCCACCCGGAGGCGCCGCTCCCTGGGGCACCGCGGCCGGCGAGGGGGACGGCCCCCCTAAACTAGTCAAACTCGGCGCCCCCCGGTCCTAGCCCCGCTTCAGAGGCTGCGGCTGCCGGTGACGTCAGCGCGCGCGTGACGTCAGAGCGCCGCGCCCGTCCGGCCTCCGGCGCGCCCGAGGCCCGCGGGGGCTGCGGCCTGTGGGGCTACTGAGGGCGGGGAGTCCTGGGCGGTCGGGGTCGCTTCGGTCTACTCGCGTGGGCGTCCCCGGAAGGCCCCTGTGGGAATCCGGGAATCTCCGGCGATTTGCTGCGCCGCCGTCGTCAATACTAAAAGAAACTTTTTGGTACTTGATCTCACTCCACCCCGCCCCGCCCCGCCCCCGCCGTCTTTTAAACCCGGAATACATGGTTCACGTTCTTCGCAAAGCTCCGGCCGTGCCTCCCTGCAGCCGCCTCCGCAGCCGCTGTGGAAGGCTTTCTGTTTCTAGTTGATATCGAGGTTTTGCAAGTGGATGCACATTTCTGTTAACGCAATTTCACTTCCCACTCTCTCTTCGGGAAGTTCCCAGACCGCTGTAACCCACTAACCAACCACCTCTGCCCTAGGCGATTCCAATTTGATTTTTGTTGGCAGTTGATTTCGTTTCTTTTACTTCTTTCTTTTCTTTCTTTCTTTCTTTCTGACTTATATAGTACATGCTATCCTCGAACTTGTCCGAGAATGATCTTAAATTTCTGGTCCTACCTCTACCTCCCAAGCCTGAGCCACAAAACTCGAGTTTTGTTTGGGAAAGGCTGGGACTGTTTATTGATAAGATTTATTTTATGTATACAAGTTTGCACTTGTGTGTGTGTTGTGTGCGTGCATGCACCACGTGCATACAAGTGCCTGCTTGCAGAAGACAAGAAGTCAGAAGTGGATTTACACACAGTTGTGAGCCACCTCATGCGAGTGCTGGGCACTGAACCTGGTTTCTCTGCAAAAGTAGCACTAGCTTTTGCTGAGCCATCGCGCCTCGAATTTGTCGAGAATTGATTTGCCTGTGAAGCTCGGACTTGTCTGGAACTCTTGATCCTTCGCCCTCAGTCTCTTGCGTTCATTCTAATTTTATTTCTAATGTGGTGGGATTGTTTCCCCTTTTTTAAATTATGTAACGCCACACTGTGTTCTTTCCCTTTCCTTCACCCCTCCCTTTTTCTTTGACCCTGATCTCAATATCCCTAGGACTCGGTCAGTTGTATTCTTTCATAGCCCTGATATCACTAGATTCATGGGTCCTTGTAGACTTTTTTTGTGCAATGGAGTGGATTAAAGGCATGCACCACCACGACCAGCTGCGTGTGTCTGTTTGCTTGTTTGTTTGTTTTTCGAGACAGGGTTTCTCTGTGCAACCCTGGCTGACCTGGACTTCCATTGTAGACCAGTCTGGCCTTGAACTCACAGCGATCCACCTGCCTCTGCCTCGCTAGGTGCTGGGATCACAGGCATGCGCCACATTGCCCGGCCCTTGTGTCTATTTTTAACAAGACTGGTATGGTGTATTGTTACTTATGAAAATAGTGGAAACTCTGAGTAAATTTTGTTCTAATTGTAGTTTATGTTCCATATAAAAACTAGAAATGAAGTGACCACACTGCTAATATGAAGTCATTTTCAACAAATATCCACCAAGAAAGCCATTGTGTTCTCTCCTGGGTGGGGTATTAGGGAACAAATGGGAGTGGCTTACCAAGATACAGCATAGCCCAACTGGAAATACTACAGATGTCTGCACACTGGGAGATAGATGTCCTATAGCCTTACAGTAGAATTCTCATAGCAAAAACAATGAGGACAAAAAGTAGAGCTGTTCCTCCCTGGCAGAACACTTGCGTGGCTGGGGAAGACGCCAGGTTTGATGATGAATACTGCCGAAGACAGTCAAGACGGGGATTGAGTTGCAGCACTGGGAGTTGTGGGATTCCTCTCTTCACATCTCCACACCGACAGTGGTTTTGATCTCTTGACCTCCCCACTGTGTCCTGGGGTGCAAGGCTCCTTCACACAGCCCTTCAATTGGAAAATACCGTTGGGCCTCCTCCCGTTTTGCTTTTCTTTAGATTGTGAGCTAACCTCTTATAAGGGAAAAGTCCGTACCAGAAGGAAGTTAAGCTCCTCTGCAAGAAGAGACCTCAGCTGCAACACTTGAGTCTCAGAAACAGGGATATCAGGGATGCCAAATCTGCACTCAGGGCAGAAGGTTCCACTTTGGCTTGTTTATTCCATTATGTGTTTGGGAAAAGAGGCAGTGGCAAAAGCATGGAGCGTGTGCAGATGAGAGGACAGCTCCTGGACACAGGTCCTTGCTTCCTCCATGCGGGTTCTGCAGATAGAATGCAAGCTGGGTAGCAACTGTTTTTCCCCCCTGAGTCAGTTTGTCCCAGTTTTCTGGTTTGGGGGTTTTGTTTTAAGACAAGGTCTCCTGGCCTGGTGGCGCACACGTGTAATCCCAGCACTCAGAAAGCAGAGGCAAGTGGATCTCTGAGTTCGAAGCCAGCCTGGTCTACAAAGGGAGTCCAGGACAGCCAGGGGTGTAACACAAGGAAACCCTATCTTGGAGGGGAAAAAAAGAGGCAAGGTCTCTTGGTACCCAGGCTGTCCTGAATCTTGCTTTGAATCTGAAATTATCTTTGCTCTCCAGATCTTCCTGCCTCTGTCTCCCTCATGCTGGGGTTATAGGCATGTGTCACTCTGCCTGGCTGAGGTTACTCTTATTTGGATCGGCGAATGGATGGTCCATTAGACAAATGAGATATTGGGTAGGTGGGCGTGGTCTCTACACCAGAGGCAAAGGTTCCCAGAGAAACAGGGCTCCCTGGGATACTGAGGCAGGAAATGCCAAGCAGAATTTAGCTATCTCAGCCAAGTTTCCCTGTACCTTCATGGAGAGTTCTGACTGGGATTTTAAGCCATAAAAAACTTTAGTCATGGAATCTGATACGGAAAATAAACATCACTCCACTTTTTCCTGAAAACCAATGCCTTGTGTTCCATATAAGCCTAGGGGGGGGTGCGGAATTTGTGTGTAATGAATGATAGGGAAAAATCTGTGCTTTGAGAGTACCCATAAATCCATTAATATTTCCTTGTCAAGGGTGTCAACCTTTTAGATTGCTGAAAAACAAACTACAAAGATACCACCCCCATTTCACAAACGGGAGACTTCTCAAAAGTCTACAAGGACCCACCAATCTAGTGTTTTCAGGAAAAGTTACACGTTATAAAAGACCATTTCTTAAAATGTTTTGTAACAAAAAATTATCTACAAAGTACTATAAATAAAATCCTGCCCCCACTGGCCTGTGACTGGATGTTTTAAATGGCACATTTCCATTTCATTTAGCAGAGCTTACTGATAAGGAAAAAACACTAACAAGTTGTGTTGCACTTTGGGTTGTCTGGCCTGCTGTGTTAGCCATTGGTTGCTGAGCTGGGGACTGTCTTGCTCAGAAAGGCCTAGAACAACCATACCCATCCTGGCAGGAGCTCTCGAGGCTTCTCCACTGGCTTGGCTCTGGTTCTTTCCTGAGGCGACAGTTAAGACAACAGTAAGGCTGTGACTGATGGCCACATGTAGGTTTCAAGGATGCTCCTTCACTTGCCTTTTATCAAGAAGCTTTGGCTGTCATGATTGTCTTGACATGGCAACTATTGAGGAACAGCTGGGCGTGGTGGCATACACCTTTAATCCCACCATGGGGGCAGGGGCAGGTGGATTGCTGTGGGTTTGAGGCCAGCCTGGTCTACAAAGTGAGTCCAGGACAGCCAAGGCTACACAGAGAAAGAGAGAGAGAGAGAGAGAGAGAGAGAGAGAGAGAGAAAGGAAGAAAAAGAAAAAAGTTGATGTTGATTTTTAATTACCTTGGAGAATGGAAGAGGTAGAAAGGAAGGAAATTACTTCAGTGACACTTTAATAAATAATAGATACTTCCAAATTTGCTTAGGTCAAAACAAGTTGTCAATCTGAAAAATTGTGTTCTTGTAAAAAATGTCATTTAAATATATATTCAGGGACATACATAATCCAAACCTTTTCCTTACATTTGGATGTATGTGTGTTAATAACAAGGCAATTGTTAATTTGTTTTCCTTTTCTTTTGTTTTTTCTTTCTTTTTTTTAAACTTTAACCTCTTGGATATCCTGTTACACCCTGTGTCATGAAGACCCTACCTACAGCTTTGGATCTGAAGGGCTGGCCCTTTCATGTGCTCCAGCAGTTCATAGATGGGGTGGATGTTGGGGTGGGACAACTCAAAGCCTGGATCTGTGCCTGGCTGGTAGCTGAACTGGCCAGCTCACCAGCTCTTCCACACCTACATCACCAGGGTGAGTTCTCCAGCACTGCCCCAGCTATCTCACCCAATGCTGCAGCCAGCAAGAAGCAGAGCCATCTTTCCTGCTCCTTAGCCACCAGGGCCAGCTCTTGTGTGCTGCCTAGGTAGGGTGCGGGGCCTGCACTCCTGAGTGCTGCAGCCAGTGAGAGGTGGGGCCTGCTCTCCTGCTCTCATGACCTGGGACCAGCTTTATCACCTGCAGCAGGGAGGTGCAGGGGGTGGGGGTGGAGATCTCTCCCTCACCCATGTCACCTCATGGCAGACAAGTAGCAAGGCCAGTCCTCCCATGCTGGCAATTGTTAATTTGTAATGGTGACATCTATAGAGGTATAGATGTCTATAGAGGTATAGAGGTTGATAAAATAACTGGTAAAAGACATTTTCAGGAAGATCATAAAGTTCCTTAGCTGGGTATGGTAATGCACACCTGTAATCACAGAATTTGGGATTTTGGGAAGCAGAAAAAGGCAGTACATTCCTGCTGTGTTACATAGTGAAGTCCAGGCAGGCCAAGGCTACATGGTGGGAGCCTTTATTAAAAAGAAAAGAACTCTTTAGCACACAAAATTTTCTGGAAACAAATGCTTGGGCATATGTAGAGATGAAACCAAATGTATGACAGAATTCTAGACTAGCCCATTTCAAGACTCCTGTCCCAGAATACTTTGGTGCAAAGAGTTCTTTTTATGCTTTCTAGGAAGGATAATAAAAGGTAAGTGTTGCTTTTTGGAAATCCAGAGGTGAGTGGTTGGTGGGAAAGGATCTCAGGAGGTAAAAATAAGCCTTGGAACTGGGATTTGAATTCCAAAACCCACAGCAAGTGCATACGTCTGTAATCTCAGCACTCCTATAGGAAGACAGAGATGGAAACAGGAATCCCCAGTGGCTTGTGGGACATGGTGGCGGTGTGACTAAGTATGGCCCTCATATACTCTTGTGTTTTTATGTGTGGCCCATAGAAACTGGCACTATTAGGAGGTGTGAACTTGTTGGAGAAAGTGTGTCACTGTGGGGGCTGGCTTTGAAGTTCCCTGTGCTCAAGCTACACCCAGTGTGGCACACAGTCTTCTTCTGCCGCCTGTGGATCAAGATGTAGAACTTTCAGCTCCTTCTCCAGCACCATGCCCACCAACATACCACCTTGTTTTCCACCATTATGATAATGGACTAAAACTCTGAAACTCTAAGCCAGCCCCAGATAAATGTTTTCCTTTATGAGAGTTGCTGTGGTCATGGTGTCTTCTCACAGCAATAAAATCCTAAGGAAGATGGTCATCTGTCTGGTGTACACAATGAAAAACCAACATAGAGACTCTGCTTCAAGCAAGGTGAAAGGCACAGATTACCACCCTGCATTGTTTTCTGGCACTCACATACCCCACCACCATGTACACACACATCAGACACACAGGGGGCAGGGGAAGAGAGAGACAGAGAGGAACACACACACACAGAGAGAGAGAGAGAGAGAGAGAGAGAGAGAGAGAGAGAGAGAGAGAGAGATTTAAAAATCTGGTGGTGCCACACACCTTTAATCCCATCACTTGCCTGGTCTACAGAGCAAGTTCCAGGATGGCCAGGGCTACAGAGAAACTCTGTCTCTAGAAAAAAAAAAGAAAGAAAGAAAGGAGGGAGGGAAGAAGGAAGGAAGGAAGGAAGGAAAGAAAGAAAGAAAAGTTGGGGGGGTGCCAGAGAGATGGCTCAGAGGTTAAGAGCACAGTTTGTTCTTCCAAAAGTCAATTCCCAGCAACCACATGGTGGCTCACAACCATCTACCATGAGATCTAATGCCCTCTTCTGGTGTGCAGGCACACATTCGGGCCAAATACTGTATAAATAATAAATAAAATAAAAATATTAAAAAGAAAGAAAGAAAGAAAAGATGGTCTCTAAACTGAAAACTTACAGAATTAGGTCCACTGACAAGGGTCCAGAGAGTGATGGGACTGGGATGGCCAGAAAGATGGTCAGTCTAACATCAAGCCTAAAGCAGTTGGATTCTCTGTAGCTACAGATGTATCTGCCCACCCACCTTTGGGTCTTCTGTTTGCTAAGTGGGTAAGAGGGCCAGCCGCTTGTGTGACCTGAATGCCTCAGTTTTAGCTCTTTCAGAGCTGGAAGAGGGAGTGTCCCAGACACAGGACAACAGAGCTGGTTGTTCTGGGGGTGTGAGGTGTGGTGAGATGTTGGCAGCCGGAGTCCTCCTTTCTTCTCTATGTTGGGAACATAGAGTCAAGTTCCAATAAACACTAAGCCCTGTCTGTCTAGTCTTGGTGGTTGATTGATAGATGGGCCTGAACAAAGTTAGTTATCACTGGGACTTTGCTGCTAGGGGTATTAGGGAAAATGGGCCACTGTCCTTATTTCTATGTGGGCATATCCTGGCCTCATGGAGAACCAAGGCTCTCACTGCTGGACCACTCAAACGGTCTCAAACGAAGCCAGCTGCAAACCTTTCCAAGCATACGTTTACTTCTCTGCCTGAACGGATGTTTCCATTGCTTGCAGCACTAACTGTCCTAACTGCTGCTGGCCACAGTGACATAAACCTAAGCCCAGACTCAGGGCAAAGGCAAGAGGGTCATGAGTTTTATTTTATTGTTGGTTTTTTGAGACAGGGCTACTCTTTGTAATCCTAGCTGTCCTAGAACTCACTTTGTAGACCAGGCTGGCCTCAAACTCGGAGATCTGCCTGCCTCTGCCTCCCACCCCTGGTGGTACATGCCTGTAACCCCAGCACTTGGAATGCCGACACACTGAGGTATCAGCATTGACTGAGGGCATCCTGAGCTGCATTCAAGAGCTTCGTTAAAAAGGGAAAAAGAAAAGATCGCCTTTTATATTAATATATTGATCTACTTGTTTATCAGATCTCTGGTCCTCTATTTAATGATTATCTCATATAGTTCATAAAGAAGCTTAAAATTTGTATTTGTACCAGCAGCCTTTAATCCCAGAACTTGGGAGTCTGAGGCAGGTAGATCTCTGTGAGTTTGAGATCAGCCTGATCTACATAGTTCCATGGCAGCCAGAGGTACATAATCTGATCATATCTCAAAAACAAAACAAAACAAAACAAAGAATGTATATTCGAGCATCTGGATTCTAGAAATGTGACCCAACCAACAAAAAGAAATGATCAAGCATAAGTTGCCAGGCACAAAATTTAACAAAGCCTTGGTGATAGAGAGATGGCAACATGCTTGCCACAGAAGCAGGAGGACATGAGTTCAATTCCCAGGATATACATAAAAGCCAAGCATGGCAGTATGTGCCTGCAAGCCCAATGCTTGGATGGTGGGGGCGGGGCGGTCCCAGGGGCTTGATGAACAGCCAACCTGGCCAAAATAATGACCCCTACATTCAGTGAGTGACCCTGCTTCAAAAAGGAGGCAAAGTACCATTGAGGAAGACACCCTACACTGACTTCTAGTGTTCTCACACACACACACACACACACACACACACACACACACACACACACACGTCCACATCTGTGTATGACACCCATATACAAACACATACGTGTGCACATGCACACAGCCATGCATGTATAACAGCTGAGTCTTATAATAAAGACTTTGCGTGTGTGTCCTCTTGACTGGGCCAAAGGGTACCAAACTATCTGGCTGTGTTTTTTCTAAGTGTAGCTGTTAACACATCCCTAGATGGACTTATGCTCAAATCAGTGACTGGAGAAGGAAGATGCATTGCCCTCCCCCCTCCCCAGTGGGAGAGCTTCCACCAAGTCTCTGAAGGCCGGAAGAGGACAAAAGGGTGAGTATGGCAGAGTCTGCTTTCCAGTCGAGGCCTTTGACATTGGTCTCTGGTCCTGGACCTAGACTGGAACTTCCATTGGTCTTTGGCTTCTCACGCCTTCATGCGTAAGACTGGAGCCCACACCATCAGAGGACAGTTCCCAAGCCTTTACCCGACAGTCATGGCAAAGCCCAAAAGCCTCATACGAGTATTAGGAGGTGCTTAAGCTCACATGACGTCATGGCAGTGAGGGACCCCTGATATGATTCATGCCCTGACTAAAGGAAAGTGCTTAATTGTCCTGTGGAGGACAGAGGACAGAGGACGGAGAGAAAGCAAATCAGCTGAAATAGACTTAGGTTAAACCATGTTCCTGAGTGTGTATTGAAACTGTGTAAAGCCCATGTGGTAGGCCACCAGTGCCCCCGGGGCCAAATGACAGCTGAGCTTGCCATGATGGTAACTCTAGTGGATCCAGGAGCTAGGAGGGGGCATCCTCATGGACAGTCAGCCTGTCCCCAGCCTGTCCTTGGCATTTTGCAGCCCCTCTTCCCTCCAGCCAATGCAGTACAGTGTGAACAGTCTTTGCTTCTCTTTCCCAAAGTCCTGCTCTAAAAGCACTCGTGGCTCTGAGGCTTGTCTCACACATCTTGCCAGTTGTTATGGGGCTCTGCAGAGGTTTCCATGTGAGACTCCCTGCTAAAGGCTGCTGAACTGGAACACTGGGTCCCACCCAGATGGCCCTGCTCTTTGTGGAGGCCTTCTGTGAGGAGGCCTACCTGGTAGACATAGCTCAGTGTGGGTGGGATTTCAAGACATACCCATCTGGCTTCTGGCCTGAGCTCTGTACTGCCTCCTGTCTGTCATGTGACCAACAACTGTCTTGTTCCTGCTGCCAAGGATCAGCCTGCTGTGTGTGCTGTCTGCCCTCTGCGTTGGACTGTACTCTCGAAACTGGGAACTGAGAGAAAGTTCTCCTCCGTTCCATTCTTCTGTCACATATTCTGTCATGGTGGGAAGAGAGGCAGCCACATGTGCCTACCGCTGGTGACAGAAGCTGTCCCAGGGCCTGGCCCTTTTCTGGTGAGTGTATCTCTGGTGAGCGTAAATTTCTTCATAGAATCATTAGTCTTAAGGATTTTTGTATAATAGCTCTTATTAAAAGAGACCGGAAGGGCTAGAGAGATGGCTCAGCAGTAAAAGTGCTTGCCTAGCAAGCATGAAGACACAAGTTCAAGTCTCCAGTACACACAGAAAAAAAAAAAAAAAAAAAAAAAAAAAGACAGATGTAATCACAGGTACAAGAAATGCTGGGCTTCCTGGCTGCCAGCATAGCTCCAGATCCAGCGAAAGGCCCAGTCTCAAGGGAACAAAGCAGACAGCAGCAGGACACCCGACAGTCTCCTCAGGCCTCTGCAGCACACCCAAACAGAAGCATCTTTATCCACTGGGCCATGCCTCTAGCCGTCGATACTCTTGAATTCTCACCTTCCTTCCCATCAAAGTGGTCTTGTGGTTTGGTTTGGGTTTTTTGTTTGTTTGTTTTTGTTTTGTTTTTAGGAAAAAAAAAAAAACCAAAGAACAAAACAAAACAAAAAAAATCCCTACAGAGCCCAGGCTGACTTCCTACTTGAGATCTTCCTGTCTTGGCTCCCCAGGTACTGGGATTGCAGGAGTAATACCAGAGTCTTAACAGAGAAAGCAGAAAAAACAAAACAAAAAAAAACTACAGTGCATCATGGGAAATGTAAGCCTCAGCCAGCAATTTTACCACATGCATATAGCAGCTGGGATCAGAGCCAGTGTGAAAGGTGAAATACTCAGACAGCTGTGAAGTAGAGGGGGCTAAAATGAATCCACTTTTTAGATTCCCTGATTAAATATTAAGGTTTTCAAAGCAGCTTTATTTATGGCCCCTGTCATAGCAAATTGCTGTCAAGATGATAAGTGGCAGAGACCCCAACTAGGGTCGTAAGACATTTATGTTCCCCCTCGCTGTGTTTTGTTTTGTGACAGGATCTTGCTAGGTAGCCCCAGGCCAGCCTAGAACTCATGGTCTTCTTGCTCTTAGCCTTTTAAGGAATGTTGTCATAGGTACACATTCCTGCTAATGTGTGTATGTGTGTGTGTGTGTGTGTGTGTGTGTGTGTGTGTGTGTGTCCCACCTTTCTAGTGTTTTGATTGGATGTTGCTTTATTTATTTATTTTTTCTTTTTTTGAGACAGGGTTTCTCTGTGTAGCCTTGGCTGTCCTGGACTCGCTTTGTAGACCAGGCTGGCCTTGAACTCACAGCGATCCACCTGCCTCTGCCGCCGGAGTGCTGAGATTAAAGGCACGTGCCACCACTGCCCGGCGTGGATGTTGCTTTACAAAGGCATTCCTGGGTATGATCCGGTATCAGACAGATCCAGCTAAGATTGGCCTGAATGTTCACATTCTAGCCCCAGGGAGAAGGAACCAAAGTTCTGGCCCAGATCGCTGTGTACTCCCTATGGAGCTGTGGGCGCATGGTCCTCTGGCTGCCTCTGCTGAATTCTTGGTCTTTACTTGGCGGTCTGATCTCTCCCCTGTCATCAGTCCATCCCTTGGTTTTCATACCAAGAATGGTCCCGAGGTTCTGAGGAGGTGGCAGTCTACCATGAATGGTCAAGGGGCAAGGACCACTGAAGTAACTTTAACCTCAAGCTCCAGGCACAGTCGTCCCCAGCCTCCACCCCTGGCCTCTGCTCATGGCTCACCCTCTCAGAACAGAAAAAACAAACCCACAAAAAGTGCACAAAAAATGAATACACAGAATTCTTTCCATTCGCCCCCCCCCCCCCCATAGAACAATTTGACCTCTTCGAGCTCCTATTTCCTAAAGAAGACTTAAGCCTTCACTCAGGACTTAAAGTGTCTACTTTTAGAAATCTTTGAATTAACTGGTATTTTAAGAACATTTTAAAAAGACTTTTTGTTCGCCAGTCATTGTGTTGTGTGTCTGTAATTCCAACTGTTGCTGTGCAGGCACTTCTGCTGCCCTGCCCTCGGGGATCTAGCAATTGTCTACGTCATTACCAGCCTCCACCACCAGGTGCAACAGGGGTGCATAGAGACCAATAAAAGGACCTTACCACCCAGCTCTCTGTGTGGTTCCCCTCCCCCCACCTGTGTTTCTCATCTGTCTCTGTCTCTGTCTGTCTCTGTCTCTGTCTCTCGGTCTCTCTGTAACGCGCAAGTTGTGAAACCCCCAAAGACCACCAGGAATCAGCTGGATGCAAATCATACAGGGTCTCATTTATTAGTCAAGCTCAGAGCCTGGACCGGCAACCCCCTCATGAGGAGGGAAGATGGCAGCCCTTAGTGCTAGGGGAACAGGGTTTTTTTAAGGAAAACCCCCTGCAGGCGGGGAATTTCCAAACCTTGCTGTCACATGATAGGTTAGAGGGAGTACAGGACCAGGGCCAGACCACAGGAGGGTATTTTTCATTTGTTCTGGTTACTGTGACCTGTAGCTCTGATTGGTTGGCCCTGGGTGCCAGCTGCCAGGAAGGGTTACTATAGCTGTATGTTTGTGGCTCTCCCTGGAAACTCCAGGGGCCGGGGATGGGGGGGATGGGGAGGGTGGAGTCAAGTTCTCAGGCCCTGAAAGCAAAATGGCATTGGTTTGATCTCTGTCCTTCTCTCTGCCCTCATGGCTCTGCCTGCCTGCCCACCCCTCACCCCCCATCCATCCGCCTGCCTACATGTCCACTTGTTTGGCTCGACTACTTTTCTAGGCTCTCACTCCCCTCCCCTCAGCCTCCCCCCACGTCCAATAATCCTCTTATACAAGATCTGTTGCATGGAGTAATTCCTCAAGGGTACACCCTGGCATAGGACTGCCATGGTACCCACATTTATGTTTCATAACACCAACCCTCAGTATGAAGAGGCAGAAGGATCCTCATGAGACAGTGCCGTCTGCATAACTAGTGCTATAGGTCAGCCAGAGCTACATAGTGAGACCTTAGTTTTTGTTTTTGTTTGTTTTTTTGCTTGTTTTTTTTTAATGTTTTTGTTCTCTTATAATCCCAGAGAGGTAGAAACAGAAGGACCAGGAGTCCAAGATCAGGGCTATCCTCGGCTTTTAAGTCAGTTTGAGGCTACTCTGGGCAACAGAGACCCTGACCTCAAAAAAAAAAAAAAAAAAAAAAAGAGAACACGAGAGGAAAAGGGAGGGAGAGAAAGGGATACTTAGAAGTCAGTGCAAGCCAACCAAAATGAGAAAAGAAGGCGGAGGAGGAGGGGGGCGGAAAGGAAGGCACTTAAAGACAGGGATCCAAGTAGAAAAGTTCAAAAAATCCTCTTTTTATATTAAACTCATTTTCCCCCTGTGCTTCGTCTCATCGCTCAGTGATATTTCCATCAGCTTCAGGCCTCCCTTGTTCTCCAACCCAGCTAGGCTCGGGCTGGGTCTGGGCTGGGCCCCAAATGCACTGAGTTACCAAAGGTAAATGGAATGTTACTGCCTGAAGGTTCAGTTCCTCAGTCCCTAAAGCCAGAGACTAGAGGGACAAGGTCTCTTTGGTTTCCCTCTTGACAAAGTCATTAAATTATCATGTTACAACTGGTCCACCTTAACAATGAAATGGGTAACAGGTCTTTAGAATTTGCAGTTTCATATATTAAACCCATTTCTACTCTCTGCCAAACCATAGTAATGCCTGAAACAGACCTTGAGTCTCCAGGCTTCCGAGATAGGTGGAGTGAATATATGCCTGGGACGCGTGTGGACAAGTCAGAGGCACACCTATGCTGTGACTGGTCCATGGAGATTGGAACCCTTCTCCTTGGAATGACTTTACTCACATAAGACCTCTTTTAGTAAACAAAGCCTCTGGCTTTACTAGTTTTGCTAATGACTCCAGTAGGCAAGTGACGCTCTCTGTTCAAGATGTCTGCATTTTCACGGTGAATGGAAAAATTTCTGGAGTATAACTTAAAAAAACAAAACAAAACCTCCCAGAAACTCCCAGAGCTGTAAGAGCTTTAAATAGAAACCAGAAGATTCTAGGCAAATGAAGTGAGGCAATTTCATAAATTGTCCAAGGAAGAAATCAGGAAGACATAGGAAAGAGAATGGGACAGTGAGGCCTTGAAGATGGCGGTAGTAGTAGCAGTAATGTCATTTTGAGACAGAGTCTCAGGTGGCACAGGCTAGCCTGGAAGTGACTATGTAGCAGCGAATGGCTTTGACCCTCAAGTCTTCACTTTCTGGATGCTGGGAAAACAGTCATGTGCCTCCATGTCTGGCTACTATCTCGGTTTAATTTCCCCTGCACTCACATTGCCAAGAATAGTTGATAGACACTGTTAGAATACAGGCCTACCCCGCAACTCCTTCTCCTACACTCACTGGCTCACCACAAGACTGTGGGAGTGGAGCCCGTGGCTGATGGCAAAGGGGCCATGGTGATTATGAAACAAAGATCCGGTCAGCGAGAACTTGCCACTTCTTACCTGAGGACCGCTATCAACAAGAATGCTTGGACCACCCTCAGCAGCATTAGGCCCATGACCCAAAAGAACAAGTACGGCTCGGATCTGTGAATGGTGGCCATCTGCAGGGCCAGGGCCATCCTGCGAAGCCAGAAGCCTGGCATGGTGCAGAGGAAGTGGTCCTGCCCCACCACAAGCTCCTGAGCCTCACATCACAGAAGCAATAAAGAGTCTGCAGACCTTTCAGCTACAAAAAAAAAAAAAAAAAGAATATGGGACATGTCTTTAGGCCTGATCCCAGTCTGAAGATACCAGCCAATCTCTCCTCCCTCCCTCCTTTCCCTCCCTCCCCTCCCCCTCTCTCCCTCTTCCCCTGCCCCTCTCCCTCTCTGGGTGCATGTGTGTAACAGAGAGTTTAGAAGCTGCTATAGCTTGACAGTAGCCCTTAAATTACGACCCCAATAGTACTTGGCTGTTCCATGCTCTTTGTCATGTATGTTATGTTGAAATAAAGCATGTGGTGTGAAACTTCCTGCTAGGCCCCCACACTTAGAAAAGTCCAGTATTTCCTTTGTCCTTCCGATTAGCTCGAGGCCTTGACCTCTAAATGTGCTCCTTTGGCCTCCCACTCACCATCCCTCTCACCATCACCCATTTTTTTCTCCCGGTGTGCATCTCTTCTATTCTCACCTGTTTTCTTCCCTTTTTTGGAAGCATCGTATTTGTATGGATGTCTTGCCTGCGTGTATGCACATGTACCATAATGCATGCAATGTCCTGGAGGCCAGAAGAGGGCGCGGGATCTCCCGGAACTGGAGTTAACAGATGGTTGCTGTGCAGGTGCAGGAATGGAACCGAGGCCTCTGGCGGAGCAGTCAATGTCCTTAACTGCGGAGCCAGCTCTCCAGCCCCTCCAGAGCTTTTCCCGATTCTTCTTGAAAATGGACTCTTGTGAGACAGGCAGGCAGACAGACAGCACAAGAATCTCAAGACTGAGCCACAGAATTCCCAATGCTGAACATGGCCAACTGTTTTTCAACCGAACTACTTTGTCTTCGTTTTCCTTGTTCTTCCTCCTCCTCTTCGTCCACAAAGATGGAACCTAGCATGCATTTTTAATATTTAAATAAAGTTTTTTTTATATGTTTCTCATGTGCTGGGGGACACTTGTGTGCCATATTGTTTGTGTGAAGGTCAAAGGTCATTATTTGGAAGTTGGTTCTCTCTTTCCATTATGCAGGTGCCAGGGATTGAACTTAGCTTGCCAGGTCTGCCAGCAAGCTCCTTTATCTACTGAGCCATCTCCATGGCCTTATGTTTGCATTGAACTATATACCCCTATGCAGATTTGAACTGTTTTAAAAAATTATTTGCAACCAATAAAATATTTGACCATTGTCCTCATAATAATCAAATGACACCTCTTAAAATATGGTTTAAATAATATGAATATTAACTGTCTTCCAACTCAAATGAAAAAAAAATATAGGGAAAATTTAAATGTGTAAGTTGCAATAAGGAATATTTTAATTTTATTTTTATTTTTGGTTTTTTTGAGACAGAGTTTCTCTGTGTAGCCTTGACTGTCCTGGACTCACTTTGTAGACCAGGCTGGCCTCAAACTCACAGCAATCCACCTGTCTCTGCCTCCCGAGTGCTGGGATTAAAGGTGTGCGCCACCACATCCGGCTTGCAATGAGGAATATTTTTAAAAGAAATTTATTTATTTTTATTTTATGTACATTGGACCTTCATGTGTGAGGGAGTCATATCCCCTGGAACAGAAGTTACAGTTATGAGCTGCCATGTGGGTGCTGGGAACTGAACCTGGGTCCTCTGGAAGAGCAACCAATGGCCGTAATCACCGAGCCATTTTTCCAGCCCCAAGGAATAATTTTAAAATAGTAAAATCTCTCAGAAATGAATAAATAATGAAAAGTCTGAAAGAGAGTTCTTTTTAGAATGTGTAGACCTGGCCCTCACCCGAAGTGATCTGGACACCTGGACCCTAAGACTTTGAAAAGCCAAGTAGAACCCCTATGTCTGAGCTTTAGTAAACTTAGGCATGAAATAAAGTTCCAGCTCCACTATCTCAGTCAGAACTGTGAAGAGGGTGTGGCTTCCTCACATGCCCACTGAAGTACTCCGCGGGTGCTCACACATACCCAGCTGCTTCTCAGAGTTTCTAGGCGTTGTCTTGTGCTGAGAACAAGGTGGACCTGCTCTCTGCCTATCATCAGCATCCTTGGCCATCTGGGTTGCCCAAAGAGCAGCACTCCCACAATCCTCTGCGCTGCTTAGGTGACACAAGTTCCCAAGCCAAGGGAGAAAGAGTCTCTCCGCATGCATATTTGTTTGATTATGCAGCGCCCCTTCCCCTCCGCCCACTCCCTGTCTCTGTGTTCAAATAGTGGTCCTCGATTGGCTGTGCTGTTTTAGAGTGCTAGGAGGAGGGTCCGTGGGGATGGGACTTGAGGTTCGGTAGCTTGACCCAGTTCTTGTTCTGCTTCTGGACTAATAGGCTACCTATTTTTTCTATCATGCTTTCCCCGTCACGATGGGTGGGGGTTATTTTCTTCTGCTCTTTTAAAGAAAGATGCAATCCTTTTTATTTTATATGTGTATGAGTGTTTGTTCTGCATGTATATATGTGTACCGCTTGTGTGCCTGGTAGCCATGGTGGCCAGAAGTGGGTGCTAATATTCCGGAAATTGAAGTTAACAAGTGGTTGTGAGCCACTAAGTGAGTGCTGGGTACTGAATCCAGCCAGGTCCTCTGGGAAAGCTATCAGTGCTCTTAACCACTGAGCCATCTATCCAGACCCAAATTTTAGAAATGTGAGGATTATTCTATACAGGCAAACTTAAAGGCTCATCCCCCACATGATTCTAGAGTCTGCCTGTTATCATAATGATTAAGATACCACACAACAGATGCAGATCTGGTATGAAGGAGGTTTATTGTGGGAAAAGGAGGAGGAGGGGAGAGCGAGAGGGGTGTTCATGACAGAGAGGGAAAGAGACAGAGAGAAGGAGAAAAGCAGGGACAGTGTAAGTTGCTGGCCGGGCCTTTTATATCTGGCACACACCTGGCATGCACCTGGGGTGACAGGTGATGACGTCAGAGGTTGTTTTGTTTGTTTTTGCTTTTTCAAGACAGGGTTTCTCTGTGTAGCCTTGGCTGGCCTGCTTGGACTCACTTTGTAGACCAGGCTGGTCTTGAACTCAACAACATATTTTTGAGGCAATGACTTTTAACCTTTTGAGAGTAAAGATACAGCATAAAAACCAAGTTCTAACACTCTAGACAATTTAATGTCTCTAGAATTAATATATTCCAACTTAAAAGTACCTTTGGAATCATGTCACACGGTTTAAGATTATCTAAGCACAAGCCTTTTTTTTTTTTTTTAAAGATTTATTTACTTGCTGGGCATGGTGGCTCACGCTTTTAATCCAAGTACTCGGGAGGCAGAGGCAAGCAGATCTCTGTGAGTTCCAGGCCAGCCTGGTCTACAAAAGCAAGTCCAGGACAACTAAGGCTACACAGAGAAACCCTGTTTCAAAAAAAAAAAAAAAAAACCTTAAAAAAAAGATTTATTTACTTATTATGTATATAACATTCTGCCTGCATGAGTGCCTGCCTGTCAGAAGAGGGTAGCAGATCTCATTATAGATGGTTGTGAGCCACCATGTGGGTGCTGGGAATTGAACTCAGGACCTCTGGGAGAACAGCCAGTGCTCTTTACCTCTGAGCCATCTCTCCAGCCCCAGCCACAAGCTTTTAACTACCAACCCTGAGTTATGAGTTTAATTGTATCCTTTTTTGACCCTGGACTTGAAAAACATGTCTGGGTCTGAGAAAGGGTGAACAGTAATCTGTTTCTAGAGTTAGCAATACAGTAGAACAGTATAAAAATGATCTTAAAATTAAAATTATTATACCAAACCCATTGGCCAGAAAGCCTGGAGGTGAACCCTGAGCACAGGCAGCTGGTGGCAGGGGAAAGAAACAGCAGCCATTCATGCATCCAAGAACTAGCAAAGACATGAGTAGTTAGACATGCATTTTAAATTAGCTTGCTAATCTGAATAGACCTTTATAACCTTGAAAGCTCACCATCATCTAAAGAACATTGTGAACCAGGATTGAATCTCACTTACTGTATGTTGTAAAAAGCATAACTTTGAATTTCTATCAAAATCCATAGCAATTTAAAATGAGACTTGTTGCTTTTATAGTCTAAAAGGAGATAAAATAATAAATATCGTAGTTCATTAAGACTAAGTGTTGCAGGATATTTGATTCCATTGTGATCCCTGAGATTGTGAACTGTAAAAACCTGTCTTTTGTTTGGTTCAGTTGAGCCCTAACACACACCTTTAACTCAAGAGCTTTCTGTACACAGGATTTAATAAAGTTAACCCTAGGCCAAGAGGTGGGGCAAGAAACCAGCTGACAGGGATTAAAGAGTAGGAGGGATTTGGAATTGTACAGCGTGTAAAAGTACAAGAGGCTTTTAAGTCTTTGGCTCCTTGGCCTTTGGCTTTTGGGGATTTTTGAGTTTTGAGCAAAGCAAGCCTTTGGCCCTGGATTTCTTGGCCTTTTCCTCCTGGGCTGTCAGTTGAGCTAATGAGCTTTTTGGGCTTTTTCCATTAGGGACCTGAGCTGAGTAGGGAGATCAGCTGGGTGCTTTCTCTGCCCCTCTAAACTAGCGGGAGTTCACCCCAGCATCTGGCTCCCGAGTCTTTATTGGCAAAATAGAACATTTGCGATTTTCATTTAAAACAACTAAGAGGCGTTATAATTGTTGCTTTATACCGCATGGTCGTCTTAAGATGGTAGAGTCACATGGCAGGTAGAAAGCCATGTGGTCGACATGGCTGCTTACATACAGATACGAGCACATACTTATGTCCTAAACAAGAATTGAACTTAGATTTTAAACACCATGCCCAATAAGTGAATTATAAATCATTAGATAAGAGTTCACAGCATAATATATATAAAATATGTAATATATATTTGAGAACAGAGTGTAAAGAAATCAGAGAGAAAGGGTTTTGAGAGTTGGGAAAAGCCTCAGGGATGAGAGGCTTTGGGAGCACAGGACAGAGTTTAGATATTTGGGAACCATTTGTCTGTGGTTATAAGAACTTGGGAATTTGGTATGACAAAATTTGGCCTTTGATGCAGCCAGGTTTTTGTAACAAAATCCAGTGAAGGAGTGGGGGAGAGAAAGAGTGGGACCTGCAGACTGGCTGCTGGAGGGGAAAAGTACCAGTACCTTAGAGTGCGTCCACGTGGAGAAAGAGAGGCAGAGTCAAGTGGAGGAATTGGACTCTAAGTAGAATTTAGAACCAAATTAACAGACAAGTGGTTCACACATACCTCAGGAGTAGGCTTGGGAAAGCTGTTTGCTTCGGAGCAGCCACTGAGCAGCCGTGTGTTACTGTCTGTGTTCCTATCTGGCTGTGATCAACTGCAAACACAGCGTGGTAGAGTGACCAGATGGGACAGGGTTTGGACGTCCCCTGATTGCCTGCTCATTATATCGAGGCCAGATTTTGATACATTTAGAAGCTAGGTGTATCAGGACACAGTTCCAATGGAAGAGATAATAAGGTAAAGGCCTGGGGGGTCCCTGCATCCTTCCGGAGGAACCCCAGAGAGACCGAAATGAGAAGGCACAAGCTGTTCTGGTAAACCATTGTTTACACAGACAGGGGCCAGTGCTAAGGAGCCCAAGCAGACATGGTCACCAGTACCAGGATTTCGTGAAGCCAAAAGGCCAGGAAAAAAAGTACTGGTAGAAGGACTCCTCATCCAGGGAAGTGGCCCAGAGAAGCATTTAACTCACCGATTGCTGGTGTTGGGTAGAGCACTTAGCGATCAGTGGACCAGAACGCAAAATCTGTTGGGGACCCAGCGACTGTGCCTAAACAATGGCAGTGCTCACTGAGTTTCATAGCACCAATGTTATTGCAATGACTAAGATGCTGCCACAACATATTTGGTATAATAGAGATTTATCGTGGGAAAACTGGGAGGAGAGAGAGAGAAAGGAAAGCACCCATGGCACAGAGAGAAAGAAACTTGAGAGAGAGGGACAGAAACCAAGAGCCTAATAGGCTGGTGGGGTCCTTTTTATCTGGCACACACCTGTTGCTCACCTGTCAGCAACAGATGATGATGTCAGAGGTTGCTAGGCTCCTGAAAGGCAGGTAGGTATTGGGACCGCCTGGATGTTAACACTGAAAAGTTGACATATTAACATAAGCCGGGCGTGGTGGCGCACGCCTTTAATCCCAGCACTTGGGAGGCAGAGGCAGGCGGATCGCTGTGAGTTCGAGGCCAGCCTGGACTACAAAGTGAGTCTAGGTCAGCCAAGACCACACAGAGAAACCCTGTCTAGAAAAACAAAACAAAACACTACCCATCACACCCCGCACTTGGGAGGTGGAGGCCAAAGGGTCAGGAGTTCAGAACTAGCTTGGATTCTATGAGATTCTTTCTCAAAGTGGAGGCACATACCTCAGGAGGCAGAAGCAGGAAGATCTCTGTGAGTTCAAGGCCTGCTTGGTCTACACAGGGAGTTCCAGGACATCCAGGGCTACACAGAGAAACCCTGTCTCGAAAGACAAACAAACAAACAAACAAAACAAAACAGTAATACTCCATTGAAGAAGAGTCCATCCATTGTGCCACTGTGATCGCCTGTATTTCAAACTTTCCTTTGTTTCTCGTTCTTATTCTTCTTAAAGACAAAATAAATTGTTCCTCCCATAAGGGTTCTTCGTCAGGTGTTCTGTTCAGAGCAATGGGGGAAGCATCTTTTCTCAACATTAAAGAAACAAAAAACAAACAAAAAACATTATGTTAAGCCTGGCAGTGTTGGTGCACACCTCTGATCCCAGCACTAGGGAGGCAGAGGCAGGAGGATCTCTGAGTTTCAAGGCCAGCCTGGTTTATAGAGTGAGTTCCAGGATAGCCAAGGCTATGCAGAGAAACCCTGTCTTGAAAACCCTAAAACAAAGCAAAACAAAACACACACACCCCGAAACAGTTATTTTAATTTTAAAGTATCTGATTCACGGATCTTTTTGTTTTAGCCACTTTCTAAGGGTTTTCTACTGTTAAATTATTTTAGGGTGCTTTGTTTTGTTTCTGGGGCTATTAAGCATATGCTGTGCCAGCTAAGCTCCATGGTTATTTGTAGTTGTTCTTCCACAAGAATGTTGATTTCCAGGGGCCGAGGAGATGGCTCAGTGGGGAATGGGGCTTGATGCACAAGCCGGAGGAGCCAAGTTCAAGTCCTCAGCATCAGTAGAGAAAGCCAGACCTGAGCACAAACCCTGAAACTTTAGTGCTGTGGCAGCGGGAGACAGGAGGGTTTCTGGGACTTGCTGTCTGCCCACCTCACCCTGGATTTAATGAGTAGGAGGCTTCTGCGTGTGCTCTGACACGTCCACATGCACGCACACACACACACTCACACAACTGTGCGTACACTAACCCCACATGCAACACACACACAGATACATAAAAACGTTAATGTTCATTCCTCTGTTATTCTGAATATTTTTACTGGATATAGAATTCTGGGTTCAGCTGGGCACGGTGGCACACGCGTTTAATCCCAGCATTCCAGAGGCAGAGGCAGGCGGATCGATGTGAGTTTGAGGCCAGCCTGGTCTACAAAGTGAGTCTAGGACAGTCAGGACTACACAGAAAAACCCTGTTTTGAAAAACCAAGGGGGGAAAAAAAGAATTCTGGTTTTGCAGCTTTTTAGCATTCTTGTACTGCTTTTTTTTTTTTTTTTTTTTTTTTTTTTTTTTGCATGAGTTGGGGTGAGAAATCTGTTGTCAGAGGAATTGGTTTTCTCTGTGGGTAGGGCATTGTTTCCCTTTCATTTTTCCCCAAACGGTTCTTTTCTCTGCCTCTGGTTTTCCAGAAGTTGATTATGGGGCTGGGAGTACAACTCAGAGATGGTGATTACTGGGCCCGCAGGACGCCCTGTGCTCCACCCCCTGCACAGGATGCACTGGTGGCGGCTCAGTTGGCTTCTAGAATTATATAGGCTTCTATCTACTTCCAGCGATATTCCCCCGTGGCTGTCAATCTCTTTTCTACCTCAGTGCTCGTTCTCTCTTCTATGATGAGGTGGTAGACTGTGTTCCACTTGCTGGGCCCGAGGTTCACTGACTCCACTTACTCCACAGTCTTCATGTCTTGCTAATCTAACTCCAACTCGCTGATTTATTTAGTCTTCTCTAGTTTGTTCTGACCCTAGCCAGTGTGTGTGTGTGTGTGTGTGTGTGTGTGTGTTTCATTTTTGTTTTACACAAAAGGACCTCAGTATATTTACATTCAAGAAAAGGACAGGGAGCTGGGCGGTGGTGGTGTACACCTTTGATCCCAGCACTCAGGAGGCAGAGGTGGGCAGATCTCTGAATCTGAGGCCAGACTAGCTACAGGGTAAGTTCCAGCCAGGGCCACACAGAGAGACTTGTCTTAAAAATCCAAAAGAGAAAACAAAAACAAAAAAACTGAAAGGAAAAAAAAAAAAAAAAAAAAGACAAACAGGGAAGAAAGCTGAAGAATGGGAGTGGGAGCCAGGTAGGGTGGTGGCGCACACCTTTAATCCCAGCACTCAGGAGGCAGAGGCAGACAGATCGCTGTGAGTTTGAGGCCAGCCTGGTCTACACAGGACAGCCAAGGCTATACAGAGAAACCCTGTTATGAAAAATAAACAAAACAAAACAAAACAAGAATGGGTGTGGGGCTTTTCTGCAAGCAGTTAGTGTTCTCCTGAGCTATCCTGTTCATAGCAGCCACTGGTTGGCACTTTTGGAGACATGGGCTCAACACTCAAAGTGTCATCATGGAAAAAATAGCTCTGCCTATTGGAACATGTCAGAGCTGGACATAGGATCTTCCCCCATCCTTTAGAGCAATGGTTCTCAACCTTCCTAACACTGCGACCTTTATATAGTTCCTCATGTTGTGGTGACCCCCAACCATAAAATAATTTGTTAACTCATAACTGTAAATTTGCTGCTGTTATGAATCATAATGCAAATGTCTTTGGAGACAGAGGATTGCCAAGGGGGCTGTGACCCACAGGTTGAGAACCACTGCTTTAAATGATGATACTATAATTATTTTAATTTTTATTTGTATAACAATGTGTGTGTGTGTGATTGTGCATGTGAGTGCATTATCTGCAGAGGCCAGAAGAGGAATGATGAGATTCCTGGTGTGAGTATTGGGGAGCTGACCTCAGGTCCTATGAAAGAGCAGTGTGATCTCTGAACCATCTTTTCAACCCTTACTCTTAATTATGTGTATGTGTGTACGTGTGTGTGTGTGTTATGTGTGTATGTGAGTGCAAGTGCTCCCACAAACCAGAGGCATCAGATCTCCCTCAAGCTGGAGTTGTAGATGGTTGTGAGCTACTTGGTATAGGTGCTGGGAACCAAACTTGGGGCCTCTGCAAAAGCAGTTCATACTTTTAACCACTTAAGCCATTTCTTCAGCCCTCTTTGCATCATTTTTGAAATATTGTTTCCATCTTTCATGGGACTTGGCTTTGCTTCGTCTAAGGTAGCCCTGAACTCACTATGCAACTCATAGTGACCTTAGACTTCTGATCCTCCTGCCTCTACTATCAAATATTGAGATTACAAGTATCTATCACCATGCCCTATTTTTGTTGTATAGGGACTTCATTATTATAGCTAAGCTAGTACTGTACCAATGGCTAACTAAGCTATGTCTGTGGTCTTGGTTTTTATATTGTCTATGCTTTCTAAGTTTTTTTTTCACTTGGATCTTTTTTTGATGAGACCTTGTTATTTGAGACACAGCCTATGTACCCTAGGCTAGAGTTGGACTCTCAAGAATCCTCTTGCCTCAGCCTAGTGAGGGCCGGGTGTGTACCCCTGCAATGGTTTGAGTAAGCATAGCTCCCATAGGTTCATACATTTGAATGCCTTAGATAAGAGAATGTCACTATTTGAAAGGATTAGAAGGATGAAGAGGTATGACGGTGGAGGAAGTGTGTCACTGGGAGTGGGCTCTGAAGCTTCAAAAACCCTTGCAAAGTCCGGAGTCTCTTTCTGCCTATAGATCAAAATGCAGTTCTCACTATTGCTCCAGTGTCTGCCTGCATGCTGCCGGGCTCTCTGGCGTGATAATGGATTAACCCTCTGAAACTGTAAGCAAGCCCCCCATTACATGCTTTCTCTTATAATAGTTGCCTTGGTCGTGGTGTCTCTTCATAGCAATAAAACAGTGACTAAGACAACCACCGTGCCTGGCCTTTAACAGGAACTTTTCCCCCTTTGCTTCAGGCATGCCCACAGTCTGTCACCGAGTCACTTTCTGATGCCTATTTCCAATCCTTTTCAGACTGTTACTGTTGTGGTTTGATAGGAATGGTCCCATATGTTTGAATGTGTTTGAATGCTTGGTCATAGGGAGGGGCACTATCTGGAGGCGTGGCTTTGTTGGAGTAGGTGTGGCCTTGCTGGAGTGGGTGTGGCCTTGCTGGAATGGGTGTGGCCTTGCTGGAGTGGGTGTGGCCTTGTTGGAGGAGGTGTGGCCTTGTTAGAGGAAGTGTGTCATTGTGGGGCAGGCTTTGAGCTCTCCCACGCTCAAGCTCAGTGTGGCACACAGTCTCCTTCTGCTGCCTGTGGATCAAGATGTAGAGCTCTCAGCTCCTCCAGCACCATGCCTGCCCAGATGCTGCCATGCTCCCTGCCATGATGAAAATGGACTGAACCTCTGAAACCGTAAGCCAGCCTCCATGAAATGTTTTCCCTTATAAGGGTTGCCATGGTCATGGTGTGTCTTCACAGCAATGAAACCCTGAGACAATTGGTCTGTCTGACATCTTGGGAGTTGCTGCCTCTTCCTGCCTTTTCTCATCACAGTGAGGTTTTTTCGTGCTTAGGATAATGAATGATGTTTTAAAAACTAGATGCTTTGCATTTTTTATGGTGTGTTTGAGAGTTCGGGTGACTTCCACGGGCTTCCTCAGGCAGTGCATCAGCGCTGGGAAGGTGCTGCTCTCTCGTTACCAACTCAGGAGTGAAAGACTGACCTGTGAAAACATGAAGTTGTCCTCCACACGCCCGCCACGCATGCCCAGCTGCACATGCACACACACAATTTTAAAAGAAGGCCTCTTGCTGGGTATGGTGACCCACTTGGGGAGACAGAGGCAGGTGGATTGCTGTGAGTTCAAGGTCAGCCTGGTCTACAAAGCCAGTCCAGGACAGCCAAGGCTACACAGAGAAACCCTGTCTCAAAAAGAACCCCAAACAAACAAACAAACAAATAAAAGAAGACCTCTTTTTCTCTCCGGCTTCCCTGGCTGAGTGATGGCTATGTGCTGGGAGCTAAGTGATGCTGAGCTTAACGCTCTGCCTGTTGTCTCTGGGCTCGACTTCTCCTTTCCATCTATGCCATGGATTGCAGCATAGGGATGAGGAGTGGTATCAGATCGTGGTTCAGTGTGGTTATTCCACCGCTGCCTTGGACCACGTGGTCCCCAGGAGGATGCTTTTCTCACTGGGTAAAATTACCACACAAGCCCTTGGAGCTGAGCTCACTATAAGCAGAAAAAGAACCACGAGGCTTTCTTGTCAGGTTGGCTACTTACCTCATCAAAATAGGCCACTGTCTTGTTTAGTGACATCCTCAGGACAAGGAAGGCCATGTGACTTTACCAGTCTGAGCTATTGAGTTCCAGGCCTGGGTTACATATCAAGACTCTGCCTCAAGGGAAAAAAAAAAAAATGAAGTGGAAAGATAGCCTGTGGAATGGGAGAAAATGTTTCCAATCTTATCTCTGTCTAGGAACTTGAATCTACAATATATGAAAGACTCATAGAACTAAATAGGACAAATAATTTAAGACTTACATTCTCCTTTGGTAGGAAAATGAAACAGCATAGGCCAGAGGCAAGAGGGTCCTTTTACAACAAATGGGCAGTGATTAATAAACTGAAATTTTGCAGTTTATCAGGAAAGGTACATCTTATGGTTTTATTGTTAGACAGTTAACATACTATGAAATGTTTTATGGTCATTCGACTCTCAGAATAATGGGGACAATTTACAAGGTTAAACAACAAAACAAAAAACCAAAACAGGGCTGGAGAGATGGCTCAGAGGTTAAGAGCACTGTCTGCTCTTCCAAAGGTCCTGAGTTCAATTCCCAGTAACCACATGGTGGCTCACAACCATCTATAATGTGATCTGGTGCCCTCTTCTGGCCTGTGGGTGTATATGCAGGCAAAACACTATACATAATAAATACATCTTAAAAAGCAAACAAAACCAAGGTGACCTCTAGCTAAGGACACGATCAAAATTTAACATTGTTTAACGACAAAGAACAATGGTGTCAGCTGTCCCTTAACACATAGGCACCTGCACATATGTGCACAGACCACACGCACATAATTTAAAAAGATTTTTAAAAAGAAGATAGATACACAATTGGTAAATATGCACATTGAAAAAAATTGTTCAACATGATTAGCCATTACGGAAATATGCAAGCCCATATTGGGAGATACTATTGACACAAAGCAGGATGGCTGTAATTAAAAGGTCAGCTGGTGGTGGCAGTAGGATCAGAAATTCGAGACCATTCTCAGCTATATAGTGAGTTTAAGGCCAGCCTGTGGTACACTAGGCCCTGTCTCAAACCAAATAGGAAAAGTAAACAACAAACAAACCAACCTACTGACTGAACAGTCAGTGTATGAGGCGTACACATATGCCATGTTTCTATGTGCATATGACATGTTTCTATGTGCATATGACATGTTTCTATGTGCATATGACATGTTTCTATGTGCATATGACATGCATGTACAGGCCAGAGGCTGATATGAGGTGTCTTCCTCAGTTACTCTCCCCCTTATTTATTTGCATGTGTTTATGTTGTGTGCACATATGGAAGTCACAGGAGAAGTTGGGTATGTCTGGTCTTTCTTCCACAATATGGTTCCTGGGGACTGAATGCAGGTTATGTTTGACTGTCAATTTGGCACAGTGTAGAACCACCTAAAGTAAGAAGTATTTAGATTAGGCTGGCCTAGATTATGTTAATTAGTGGAAAGGCCAGTGCATTGTAAGTGACAATGTACTTTGGACAGGGGTTCCTGATCTGTAAGAATGGAGAAATCTAGATGGGCACAAGCATACACACATTAATTCGTTGCCTTTGACTGTGGTACTGTAAGTAGCTGCGTCAAATTCCTGCTGCCTTGACCTTCCCACGGGCTAGACAGTAACCTGGACTTGTAGGCATTTCCCCCTACAATGCTATTGTCAGGTATTCTATCACAGCAACAGAAAAGAAACAAAGGCACCTGGGTAACTAGGAAGCCCTAGATAATGGGAAAGAGAGGGCATCTTCTCGTCCAGGGTGTAGGTGTAGTTGAAGCTTGGCCAACTCAAGAATTGCATTTCCATGCAGGGTTAGGACACTGTGGCACAGGCTATTTGGGTCAGGGATGGCTTAACTTGCCCTTCACGTATTAAGCCAAGCACATGTCATCTTCTCGGCCCAGCAAAATGTGTACCCAGCCTCCCCACCCCACATCACTCCTTACCAAGGTCGCTTACCCGCCTTCTCCTCCTGGGGAGATTCTGTTCTACTTGTCTCCGGGTCCAGAAACAATGCTGGCCTTTCTGTTGGAGGAGGAGGAGGCTGCTGATGCCAAGGAGCAGTCAGCTGTTCCTTCTGAGGCACAGCTCCAAAGACTAAGACGGCTTTAGTGATGCTAATCTCTTTCTGCTCGCTGCTGGTCCTCGGCTCCCCCTTGTGGCTCAGGAGATGTAGGACACAAGGAAGAAATGTCTCAAGTTTTGCTGTTAACTAAAATCTCTTGAGTATTGGTAAAAAGGTGACTATCAAGGTGGATGTGGCCTATGATGCCAGCATCCCTGAAGTAGAGGCAGGAGGATCAGAGGTTCGAAGTTATTTTCCACTATAGAGCAAGTTCCAGACCATTCTGGGCTACAGAGAGAAACTCTGTATCAGTCTCACTTTCCCAAAGGATGTTAAAAATTAGTTAAAAAAACAAAACATTATGACTGCTCCTTGAGACTCTTGAGACCCTCTTGGGTCTTCGTGTTGCCCCGTTGTGAAATCCATGCCGGACTCATTTTTAAAGTTCCTCTTTTTGGTCCAGTCCCAGTAATACTCCAACTCCCAGCCTTGGCACTCGAGTTGTACTTTCTCTTGGTCTTCTCAGGGCGGCCATGTTTGGCACAGGCTGACCTCTCAAAGCAGCAGCTTTGGAGCCTCTGCAGCAGCACAACATTTGTCTTGCTGGGATAATTTCCAAACTGTGACTTTCTTTTGTAATCTGGCTTCTGTGCACCGCCCCCCACTCCCACCTCACTCTGCACCACACTCCAAAGAGACTGGAAGAGAGCACAGTGGCACACACCTTTAATCCCAGCACTCGGGAGGCAGAGACAAGTGGATCTCTGAGTTTAGGGTCAACTTGGTCTACAGAGAGAGTTCCAGGACAGCCAGGGCCACACAGAGAAACCCTGTCTAAAAAAAAACAAAAACAAAAACAAAAACCAACAAAAAATGTATTCATTTTCTGTATCTCATCTTTGCTACTTTGTGGGTTCCTTCTCTTCCACCTTTCTTCACCCCCTTTTCTTCCACTCTTTCAACCTCTTAACACTAGGTAAGAGAGAAAAAAGGATAGAGAGGAAAGTAAAGAGATCCTTGAATAAAGTCAGGAGCTGGAAACGGGAGCAATGTTGTTGTTAGACTACTTTCTGCTGACTACGGGCACTGAGCTCCTTGAAGAAAGTTTTTGATTTTTGCTGACAGAATAGCTAATTTCTTCTTTTGTGAGACAGGATTTCTCTGTGTAGCCTTGGCTTTTTTGGTTGTTGTTGTTTTTTTTGTTTTGTTTTTTTGTGCTTAACAAACTGTGACCAACAACAACCAACAACCCATCACCAACAAACAACCCAACCTACCAATGAGCCACCCTGCCTCTCAGGCGCCACCCTAGCATTTATATACCCTCTGGAAAGTCCCCAGAATTCTAAACATCACACAATCACAGAAACTGTAGCTGGCAAAATCTGCCCCAAATGGTGTTTTAAAAAATTCTGGGCTGGGCGGTGGTGGCGCACGCCTTTAATCCCAGCACTTGGAAGGCAGAGGCTGGTGGATTGCTGTGAGTTTGAGGCCAGCCTGGTCTACAAAGTGAGTTTAGGACAGCCAAGGCTACACAGAGAAACCCTGTTTCAACCCGCCCCCCCAAAAAAAATCTGGAGGATCCTCCCACTTCCACTGTATGTTGAAAACACAGTTAGTATCCCATCTGCATCCCTATTAACAAACCAGTGTGCCCACTCTCTGGTAGCTGCGACTGGAACTGGCTCCCCCCACATAGCGGCCTCCTCCTTTACAGAATGGAACGGTGGCTGGCAGATAACATGATTCCCCCAAAGCAGCTGATGGTGACTGGAAACTGGGCTGGTGATATAATTTAGTGGAATAAGGTAACCTGCCACCAAGCCTGATGACCCAAGTTCAATTCCCGGAGCTCAAAAGATAGAAGGTGAGAGGTAACTCTTGTGGGCTGTCCTGACTAACCTATGCATGCTGTGGCACAGGTGCATATGTACACATGTACAGAATAAATGTAAAAAGAAACACAGCATCATATATACTATTTACAGGGGGGCAAAATGGCCAAGATCAGCAAGACCTAAGACAGACGATGCTGGCAAAATGGACACAGGATACCTTAGACACAGCTGCCTAAGCGTGATAGTCACAGCCCCCGGAGAGAAGAGCCAGGGCCCCAGAAGCTGCAACCTTGTCTCTTCTGAGGAGGCCCTGGCAGCAGTCCTAGACTGGCCTTGCCAAGTCCACTCCTGGACAAGGACACAGAACTAAAGTTCCCTTTGTCCTTTCATCAGGAACTCAGACATTCTTGGGTCGGTCTGGCTCCCCAACGTGATGCAGACCTGTAGCCCCAGTTCTCAGAAGGATCAGATCGTCAAGGTCATCCTTGGCTACACATCAAATCTGATCTTTTTCCTGGTTTAGTGATATTCTCTTATGATACTGGGCAGTGAGCCGATCTTTCACATAACCCTGAAGGTGAACAAATCCTCCCTCACGGTGTGCTGTGTTGCTAAGTGATGATGTTTACCGGTTAGAGATCCTCACTACACTTTCATCTACGATGAGTCCGTTTACATAGGACAAAGACACAGTTCTATGGTAAGCCAAGGGATGATTGTAATACTATATACAATGAACACACACTTTTCTCCCATGAAGCTTACATCCTCGGGCGGTGAGTCAGATACAAATGTAGTCATCAAGGTTGGGCAGGGTGGTGCATGCCAGCAATCCCAGCACTTGGAAAATGTATTACATGCGTGTGCTATCACACCCAGTTTAATTCAGTGCTGGGACCAAACCCTTTGCTTCATGCAAGCCAGGGCAGCCCTCTACCAACTGGTCTACATTGTCAGTCCCACACCTATGTCAGTTTCCTTTTCTCCATCCTCGGCTGTGTTCCTCATCTTTCTTATGGCTCATCTCTCCTCTTATACACACTTTGCTTTGCTCTGCTCTTTTCATGTATTTGGCTCCTTTGGTAATGTACATCTATGCAGAATTAAAAATATTCTAATTTTTGCCAGTCAGTGGTGGTGCATGCCTTTAGTCCCAGTACTTGGGAGGTATATTAATTTAAATTATGTGTTTCTGTGTGGGTGTGTGCATTTCAGTGCAGTGCCTTTTGGAGGCCAGAAGAAAGTGTCAGGCCTGGAGTTGGAGTTATGGATGCTTGTGGTGCTGGAAACCAAACTCTGGTACACTATAAGGTCAGCATGTTCTTTTAACTGCCGAGGTGTCTCTCTCGCTCCTTTATTTAGAATCTTCTTTCCCCCCAATGAATCATTATTGTCAATCAACACAAAAGATGCTCTAGCATTTTCCATCTTAAAATATAATCATACAACATGACCAACTGCAAATTACCAGGATTTTCAGTCTCAAGACTCTTCAGGTGGCCAGGTGGTGGGGTGGCACACACCTTTAATCCCAGCACTCGAGGCAGAGGCAGGTGGATCTCTGGGTTTAAAAGGCCAGCCTGGTCTACAGAGTGAGTTCCAGGACAGCTAGGGCTACATAGAGAAACCGTCTTGGAAAAAAAAAACCCCAAAGCCAAAACCACCACCACACCAGCACCACCACCACCACCACCACCACAACAACAACAACAAGTTATGTGGTAGCAAGGTGGCTCAGCTGGTAAATGTGCTTGCTGTGCAAGCCTGATGACGTGAGTTTGATACTCAGGACATTCACACAAAATCTGGACACATGCCAGGTGTGACGATGCATGCCTTGGTAGGTATAGGTAGGTGGATCTCAGTGAGTTTAAGGCTAATCTGGTCTATACATTAAGTTCAAGGACAGCCAGGGATACATGGAGGAGACTCTGTCTCAATAACAAACAAGACAACACAACAACAAATAAAGCAGGATGCAATGGTGCACACCGACAGTTCCACAACTCCTACAGTGAGATGGGAGCGGAAGACAGGAGAATTAATAGTTTGTAGGCCAGCTAGCCTGGAGTACTCAGTCAACACCACAGAAACAAGAGAGACCCTGCCTCAAAGACAAGGTGGAAAAGAGAACCAACTCCCGAGAAGTTCTTTTCTGGCCTCCATAGTCACACACTCTGTGGCATGTGCACACCCACACTCGCACACACACAGTTTTAAACTAAAAACTTAAACTGAATCCTTACCTCCTGATAATTTATTTTCAAATTTTTTTCTTTTCTTTCAATCTTTAGTATAATTTATTCATATTACATCCCGATTGTTATCTCCTCACTTGTATCTTCCCACTCTCGCCCTCCCTCCCTCTCCTGCCCTAGACCTCTGTCAGGGTGTGGGTGGGGGCTCACCCATGGTCTGATCACAGCCTATGAGGTCTCATCTGGATAGCCTGTATCCCCTTCCTTTGTGTGCCTGCACCCTTGGTGGTCTCCCTGCCAAGGAGAGGTGATCAAGTTGGGAGCACCAGAGTTCATGTCAGAGGCAGTACCCACTCTCCCCACAACTGTGGAGAACGAGCTGACCATTGACTATGTCTGAACAAAGGATCTAGGTTTACTGCATGCATTGTCCTTGGTTGGTGCAGGCCGCCTTGGGTCCAGATCCACCCGCCTTGATGGTCTTCTTGTGGGATTCCTGAACTCTCTGGGTTCTTCCATTCCCCAGAGTCCAGCAGCAAGCCTGTCCCAATGCCCCGCTGGGTCAAGTCTCCCAGAGGACATTTATGTTGGGCTAATATCCACTTATACGTGAGTATCTACCACGCGTGTCTTTCTGGGTCTGGGTTACCTCTTTTGACCAATTTTATGTGATCCTTTATAGTCCCACAGATTTGTAAGTAATTTGTACGCTGAATGCTGACTTCTACACAAAACCAATCTCTCATGTATCATCACCACAGTGACTCTAATGTGTATGGGTGAGCACAGCCTAGTCTCCCACGCCCGTCAGCGAGCTATCCCTTGCTTTCCTTCCAATACGTGATCTCACCAAACACTCAGCTCCACCAGCACCTAAACCAAGAAGCCATCCTTGCTCACTCCCTTTTCCTTACTTTCCTATCTGGTTTGTTGGTAAATTCAACTCTAAACTCGTATGCTCGTATGTATCATTTTTTGTTTGGTTGGTTTTCAAGACAGGGTTTCTCTGGGTAGCCTCGACTGTCCTGGACTCGCACTGTGGAGCAGGCTGGCCTCGAACTCACAGGGATCTACCTGCCTCTGCCTCCTGAGTGCTGGAATTAAAGGAGTGGGCCACCACTGCTCGGCAAATGTATCACTTTTGATCACTCTTACTTATGTCAGGTTTGATGATTTTGTTTTTCTTTTTGCCTGATTGTCTGAACTTGTTCCACAATCCGCCTCAGCCTATCCTTCTGAGACATTTGCTATACAACAAGCACTGTAGCTATTTTATTTACTTTAGCCAGAATTAGTTTAATTAGAATAAAGACAATTTTTTTTTAAATTTTTTATTCTGAGACAAGGTCTCTCTGTTAGCCTTGGCTGTCCTGAAGTCACTTTGTAGACCAGGCTGGCCTTGAACTCACAGCGATCTGCCTGCCTCTGCCTCTCGAGTACTGGGATTACAGGCATGCGCCACCATGCCTGGCTAGACAATTGTTTTTAAACAATGAATTGAGAAGGATCCGTGGCTAAAGGGCTTGCCACCAAACCTGAGGACCTAAGCTGGAACTCCAGAACCCATATGATTGAGGAAAATAATTCTTATACGTTGTCCTTTGACCTACACCTCCCCCCATTAAAAAGTAAATGTAAAAATATTGCAACTCTCACAAACGGCGGAAAAAGAAACTTTTATTGTTAATGAACAAATATACTGCATAATGCAAAAATTTACATGAAGATAAAAATAAAGAAACGAGCCAGGCAAGGCGATGCATGCCTTCAATCCTAGCACTCAGGGAGGCAGTGAGTTTGAGGCCAGCCTGGTCTACAAGGTGAGTTCCAGAACAGTCCCGACTGTTACACACAGAGACTCTGTCTTGAAAAAACAAAAACAAGCAAACAAACCAAAACCAAGTACAATTATACACATGCCACTTTGTGACTTGCCATTTTCTTAATGACTGTCATCTTCGCATAGCAATATAGTTTCGCCTTACCAAATATTACATGTCTTCATTCATGTTTCAACTGCCCTGAGGGGAATTTTATAGCTTGTCTGTTCAGAATAGGAGCCAGTTTGGGCTGTCATGTCCCTTAGATTTCTTTTTATACAACCATAGTTCCCCACCCCCCAGGATGAAAAGCACGTATTGTTGAAATGTATATACCACTTACCGTCAAGAATACCACATAACTTGTTATCTTACCTGTTGTATCTCTAACAGCGTGTTTTGGGCTGGAGAGATGGCGCAGCTGTTAAGGGCACCAGCTGCTCTTTCAGAGGACCCAGGTTCAGTTCCCAGCACCCACATGTGGCTCATCACTTCTGCATCTATTTCCGATGCTCTCCTCTGACCTCAGGGGGCAGTAGGCACACACATGGCACACAGACACACGCAGCAGACACACACACACACACACACACACATACACACACACATAATAAAAAGTTTAAAAATGTATGTTTGGTGTGAAGGCTTGAGAGAGTCAACGTAGTTTTGCCTGGAATGCTTCACAGATGATATTTTCATTTATGCCTGTTCCATCAAATCTGTGAGAGGCCGCACTCACATTCGCCATTACAAGATGGCGCTGACATCCTGTGTCCCAAACTGGTAAACAAGTAATCTGCGCATGTGCGAAGGAACTTTCCACTTGTTGTGCTCTGCCTCTCCCGTGGCGTCGTATCGCCTGATGAGTAACAGCCAATCAGGGACTGACACATCCTAAGCGGAGAACAGTTTCCTATATAAGGGATGGGTTTCTGCTGTTTGGGGTCTCCATTTTACTCGCTGTAAGCTTATGCTCTCCCTCTCAAGATGCATTAAAGCTTTGCTGCAGAAGGATCCTGTACGTGTGCCGCGTCGTTCTTGCTGGCGAGACGGTTACGCGAGTCACACAAATCAACACTGGTGAGATGGCTCAGCAGGCAAAGGTGCTTGCTGCCAATCATGGCCACCTGAGTTCCATCCCTGCGACCCACACGGCAGAGAGACCAGACTACAGCAATTGTCCTCTGATATCTACATACCCCCCCAAATAAATAAAACATAGAAAACATCAAATTTATCCCCTGGGGGGCCTTCAAAAAACATTTTATGTATGTGTGTGAGAGCTGGTCCCAGAGGAGGCCAGAGGAGGGTGGTGCATCATCACCTTGAGTTCCAGACTGTTGCAAGTTGCCAGAGAGGGTGCTGGGAACCCAACTCCAGTTCTTTCTCTGGCTGAGGAACAACTGCTAAGCTATTTCTCTAGCTTCTGAGGGAGGCTTTTTTTTTTTTAAATGTAAAAATAAATTGCTTAAGTACCCTTGATCACACAAAACAAATTCTGTACGCTGACTACACATTCTTCCGTAATGATTTGTGGCTTCACTCTTCAATGTCTTTTTCTTCTGTTCCCTACTTGCCTTTTAAGGTCTGATATGGGACACATGCCCTTTGGTCTGAGAGGCTCTCCCTCACCACTCAAGTCCTCTCCAAGGCATCTGCTCAAACTGCTCATCTTCTGGGAGAAAGCTTCTTAATTTATCCTGCTTATATGTTCTTCTAAGAGATTTGTTTTTACCTTATTACGGTCGGTCCTTACCTGGCTGACTGTGGGAAGGCAGGGACTTTGCATTGAGGCTCTGCACACATAGTGGACCTTCAACAGTAGTTGAATTGACCCATCCATACATCACAAGACCCCAAGGGCCTCAAGGTCTGGCCTCATAGGAGAAAGCAGAACAAAAGAGTATTTCACCACGGGGCTGAATAGTTATTGATCTATAAAATTAGTGATAAGTAACAAAAAATAAAATAAAAAAATATTTAAAAAGAAAAATAGAACACAATTTAAAGAGAAATTAAAAAGTCTTCTTGATCCAGGTGGTGGTGGTGGTGGTGGTGGTGGAGGCAGCGGTGCACGCCTTTAATCTCAGTATTCAGGGAGGCAGAGGCTGATGGCTCTTTGTGAGTTCGAGGCCAGTCTGGTCTACAGAGTGAGTTCCAGGCCAGCCAAGGCTACACAGAGAAACCCTGTCTCGAACAAACCAAACCAAAGCAAAAAAGATCAAAACCAAAATCGTTTTCAAAGTTTAACTACCACGTAGGCAACCGCTGGATCGCACCGCGCAGGCGCCGCAGAGGCGAGACCAGGTGAGCAACGCCGTGGTGGCACCGTCACGTGACTGAGCGGCGCGCCCCTTCGACTGCGCCTGCGCGGGGGCTCCCGGAAGTGGCCGGCTCGAAGCGCTGGCGGCCCAGTCCGTCGGCCCGTCGGTCCGCTTGTCCGCTGCCGGTGCCGAGCGTGCTTAGGCCGTGGTCGCTGTCCCTCCGTCTCTGCGGCCCGAAGCGGCGGCCGGGCGCTCACCATGGCGTCGTTCATCTGGGTGCAGCTGAAGAAGACCTCGGAGGTGGACCTGGCCAAGCCGCTGGTGAAGTTCATCCAGCAGACGTACCCGAGCGGCGGCGAGGAGCAGGCCCAGTACTGTCGCGCGGCCGAGGAGCTCAGCAAGCTGCGGCGCTCGGCGCTCGGCCGCCCGCTGGACAAGCACGAGGGCTCGCTGGAGACGCTGCTGAGGTGGGCGCGGGCCGCGGGCGCTCCCTCCCAGCGCCCCCGCTTCCCACCCTCCCTCTCCTCCCAGCGTCCCCCCCCCCGCCCCCCCTTCCCAGCTTTGCCTCGCTCCCTTTGCCTCTCCCCCGCGCCTGGCCTTTCCTCTGTGACTCAGGCCAGCGGCGTAGGTGTGGTCAGCATTCTTTCCCGGTGAGAGGACTTGCATCCCTGCCCTCCCTTCCGGGTGGCTTCTGTCAAGGGCCGCCTTACCTGAGAGGACGTCGGCCACGGAATGGTCTCTCTCTGGTCTCAGCCATTTGACTGGTTTTCACTTTTTGCGTCTTACAACTCAAGTCTCTCTCTCTCTCTCTCTCTCTCTTTTTTTTTTTTACAATCGCTGTTTATGGCTTTCCTGGGCCACGTCCAGATTTCCTAATAAATAGGGAAGTGAGAGAATTGGGACACTGGATCAAATGTTGGTTACTCATTACTTGAAATAAGTCATCTTCAGTTCACATAATCAGATGCAGATCGACAGTTGTTAAAGTTAGGAGCCACAGTCATTTGATAGAAAACTTGAGTGGCGGACTATACTCAGTGGTTGCTTAAATCTTTTTTGATGGGGTGTGCACACATGCAATACATTGGTTGCAGTTGATGAGAACGCTGGTATTTAATGATGACAACGTTTCTGTGGTACCTTGTGGTCTAATATCCTGGAATATGAACTTGTATCACGCAGGAGATACAGGTGTATTAGGGTGCAAGTGCAAAAATCATGAGTCAGGTAGCTTAGACGAAGATGTTCTGAGAACAGAGTTACCTAGTGACATTCCTTTCTTAGTTTTGTCATCAGTAGAGTTCATGTTTGCCACTGTGTTTCCTTCGTAGCTGAGAGCTGGCCGTTGATAGCTCCTGCCTTAGTTACAGTGGCTCACAGCTCGGGGTAGACTTTTATTTGCTATGGAGGCAGACTTTCAACAGTTCTGCCATGGAGTTTTAAAGTGGATTTGCATTAAAGGGCCTGAGTTTTCGTAGAACAGTAGGGAGTATCTCAAAGCACTCCGTTGTAGCTGCATACTGCTTGTTGCCTAGGGTGGTCATGTGTGGACTGTGCATTCAGCCGCTGTCTCAAACACTTTATGCGTATCATATCGTGGGTGCCTCTACGGCAATAGTTCTCAACCTGTGGGTTGTGACCCCTTTGGGGAAGCATATCAGATGTTTACATTATGATTTCTGACTAGCAAGGTCACAGGGAGTAGCCTTGAAGTAATTTTATGGTTGGGGTCACCACAACTTGAGGACTTGTGTTAAATGGTTGAAGCATTAGCGGGGCTGAGAACCACTGCTCTGAGGGAAGTGTGACCTTCACCTTAAGAGTCTTTAGACTGAGAGTTCCAGGAATTTGCAAGTGATCTGTTAGATGCCTAAGGCACTGAATGCTTCCTTGGGTTGTTGACTTGCAAAATCTGAGTTCTGCCCACTGTGCCATCTCTACATATGCTTACTTTTAAGGAAAGGATTATAAATGCACTATTTCTAAGAATTTTCAATCTCTCTCCCTCTCTCTTACCCTCTCCCTCTCTCTTTCTCTCTCCCTCCCTTCCCTACTCCTCCCCCCCCCTCTGTGTGTCTCTCTCTCTGTCTTTCGTGTTGCGTGCATGCCTTGGCTTGCATGAGGTCAGAGGACAGTCTCTAGGAGTTGGCTCTGTGGATAGGCTTGGTGGCAAGCATCTTCCTGTACTGAACTTTTCTGCTGAGCTCTGTAGAGGTGTTTATTTCTAAACTAAAATCTTTAGAGATTTTTGTTCTTATTTATTTATTTGTTTATGTGTATGAGTGCTCTACTGCATGAACACCTGTATACCAGAAGAGGGCATCAGATCACTTTATAGATGGTTATCAGATACTATGTGGTTGCTGGGAATTGAACTCAGGACCTCTGGAAGAGCAGACAGTGCTCTTAACCACTGAGCCATTTCTCCAGCCTGAGATTTTTGTTCTTTACTGTGTTATTTCCCAAGCTGGATTTGTTTTGGGGGCCATCTTTCAGACATAGCATATTGGCTTTCTCAAGCGGCGTTAAACTTGCTTAGGCCTCCTGCATTGTTAGCTGTGTACCTTAGGCTAGAGTCCTGATATATCTAAGTCTCCGCGAATGATAGAGAGACGGGTGTGGTATGCTCTGCCGTTTTGGTAGATTTCCTTCCTAGAGAACTTTGGTACCTGAGTCAGAGGCGGAACTGGAGGGTAGCTAGTTAGTGGTGCCTGCTCCCTCTGTGGGAGAACATAGCTCTTGTATTTGGCTCTCTAGGAGCAGCATTTTGCCTGTGGTAACTAGTTAGCCTTGTAGGCTTTCTCTTGTAAAGCCATAGCTGATCTTGTTGTGTTGGAGTTTGCTCCTTGCTGGTTAGACATTTTTGATTTCCATTGATTGCCCTTGCTTGTCACCTCTCAGAACTTGTTCTAAGGCAGCCATCACATAGTTTGTGGTCGTGTAAATGTAGAATATTTGGCCTCTTCTCCCCATGCAACTGAGGTTTTGCTAGTTGACTTCAGGCAGTGGAGGAAGAGTTTTGGTGTAATGGTTTTAGTATATTCTATGCAGTCATTCTTTTATGCTTTTGAAACAAGTAACTTCATATCCTATTTCCTTCCTTGTTTACTTTCCAGAAGGGGTCAGGGTTAGGACTGATGGGCTGCCTGGTTTGTTTTGTTTTGTTTTTGGCTGCCTGTTTTTTGTATGGCCTGCGAACCCCACTTGGGTGGGTTAGCACTCTGAGCCTTGGTGGTCTGGGGTGTTCTGTGCTTCATTCTGCCCTTTGCTTCCAGTGCTTTTCCTGTTGCCTGTGTTCACACCACAGCCACCTAGACTTACTATGCTGCTACCCACACATGGGCTACTCTAGTCAGTTGTGGTTGGCACCCCAGTGAACCCGCCTGGAAGTTCACAGTGAATTATTTTGTTCCCCCAGAGGAGAGGAGAGTGCACTGGGATTTGGGTGAGAAACAAAGGGAGAAAGCTTTGTTTTGCTCATGACTTCGGAGGCTTCCGATCTGTGGGTGCTAGTTCAGTTGCTCTGTGCCTGGGCTGAGGTAGCTAGAGCAGATGGTGATGGCAGAGGCTGTTCACCTCGTGCAGCGGGGAGGTTTGGGGAATGGCAGTAATGGACTATGAAATGGAAAATATGCACCGCACAACAGATATGATAAGGACAAGTTTATTATAGAAGCGTGGGGAGAAGGAAGGAGGAGCAACTCAGGGAAGGAGGGAGGGAGAGAGAGAGACAGACAGACAGACACAGGAAGAGAGGAAGAGAGAATCAAGAGAGTAAGAGAACAAGAGTGAGGGATGAAGTGGGTTTGTCCTTTTACCTACTGGCAGGTAGGTAATGACATCATAAGTTGCGAGGCTGACTGGGGCAGAATGCTAACAGATAGCCAGAGAGGAGAGGGCCCTTCCAAGCCATGCCTCCAGTGAGTGATCCTCTCCATCCAGCTAGACACTACTTTCTAGTAGCCTGAATTGGGCTATAGAACTCAGCAGTAGGTTAACTCATAGATGAGCATTTCTTAATCCAGGCAGCTCTCCATAGCACCACCGGCTGGAGGCTAAGCCTTGAACCAGTCAGTTTTTGGGTGACACTTCATATCCAAACTAACTACGGCAGATGCCGGCCATGTTGGCTAGCTACTTCTTCCTCACTTCTCCTGCAGACTGCACTTTTCAGAGAATATCTCCAGTTGATGGGAGTTGAACAGCTGTTGTGTTTATAGGTTCACCAGCCTCAGCTTGGGGCAGGGGCAGGGGCAGGGACCGGGGCCGGGGCAGAAGTTTCTTTTTTGTTCTGTAAGTGCTTGCACACTCTTCACTTTTCCTTTTCACCAACAGTCTAGAATATTCTTTTTCTGAAAAAAAAAGTTTGCCAATTCTTGGTCTGTGTCCTGCTTGGCCTCACTATGGCAGGTACATCTTCAGGCTCTGTTGCTTCAGGCCTCGCTGGAGCCTCCTTAGGGCCTAGGGAAGGGAGTGAAGGCTCCGAGTCAGAGATGTAATTTATTGACCTGAATGTGTAGTGAATATCTGATATTGGGCCTGAGAGCTGAGTGGTGGCCAAATAATGTCAATGCCGTTAAAAAAAATGAAAGTAATTTTAAGTATAATGGGTGTTATTTTTCATTGTTATTGTAAGACACCATGGCAGAGGCAACTTAGAAGGATGGATTTGTTTGAACCTAGAGCAGTGGCTCTCAACCTGTGGGTTGTGATCCCTTTGGCAAATCCCTGTCTTCAAAAATATTTACATTATGATTTATGACAGCAAAATTACAGTTATAAAGGAGCAACAAAGATAATTTTATGGTTGGGGTCACCACAGCATGAGGAACTGTATTAAAGGGTCGCAGTGTTAGGAAGGCTGGGAAGGCTGAGACTGCTGCTCTAGAGGGATGAGCTCCTCACCATTGTCAGGGAAGCTTCAGGCAAGGCAGCTGGTCCAGCAGGCTGAGGGCTCACATCTTGAACCACAAGCAGGCAGAGAACACACAAGCAATCGTGAGAGACTTAGAAATCGCAAAGGCCACTCTACTGACATGCTTCCTCCAGCACAGTAGCACCTCCTAAACCTGCCTGTTAGCACCATCAATCGGGGACCGAGAGTTCAAATGCCTGAGAGTTCAAATGCCTGAGACCATGGGGGACATAGGAGACATGGTCACTACCACAACAGTAATCCATCAAAAGGTTTTAATACTTAAGATTTTGTTCCTAGGGGTAAGGGCCCTTTCTTACATAGCCCAGCCATGTCTTTCATAATCAGGAAGCTGGCTGACTTCATCTGCTCAACTCATGTTTTGCTGATACTCCAATAGTGAGGTTTACAGGCCCAGGCTCCGGCTCCTGCCAGTGCATTGCTTCAATTGCTAATGCTTCTTGAAAGTTCTTCAGTTGGAACAGCTCTCCTTTTGTCTTCTGAACTTCGCCTTTCCTTCCCTTTTATGGTTACTAGGAACCGAATTATGCAGGGGCTCAGCTGCTCTAGGCTAGTGAACTACATCCCACATATGACCTTGGCAGTTTTGAAGAGCACAGGCTAGTTACTTCGCAGAATGTTCCTTGATAGGTGGTTCCCTCTCCCTCCTTACCTCTCTCCCTTTCTCCCTTCCTTTTTCTATTTTCTTTTCTTTTCTTTCTTTCTTTCTTTCTTTTTCTTTTTTTTTTTTTTGAGACAAAGTCTTTCTATGTAGCTCTGGCTGTTCTGGAACTTACTGTATAGACCAGACTGGTTTCAAGCTCACAGAAATCCTGAGTGCTGTGACTAAAGATGTGTGCCACCATTACCCCCCCCCTCCCCCCCTTTAGTAAAGTTTTGTGTCATATTTCCTGTGGCTTGGGTGTTTGTGCCCAGATGTACCACTGTGCTGTGGTGCATGTGATAGCTTGGATTTTCACTACTTTGTTAAGATACAGTTTGCCAGGTTCCTGGACCTTACAGTTAATGAGTATGTTAATAAACATCTGTAGAGGTACTGAATAAAGCTTTTATTATTATCACTTTGTTCTACTGAAGCTGGCCTCAAACTCTCTGTTCTTCCAGTCTCTGCCTTCCCAGTGCTGAGATTACAGCTGCGCAGCACTGCCTCTAGCATATATAATGCCAGGGATTGAATCAGGGTTTTGTACATATTGCTGGACTGTCTCAACCTGTCAGTCGCCCAAGTAACGACATGGAGACTTTTTATTAATATGAAAGCTTGGCCTTAGTTTAGGCTTGTTCCCAACTAGCTTGTATAACTTAAATTAACCCATTTATACTAATCTACGTTCTGCTCCTTGGCTCCTTACCTCTCCTCAGTACTGGTGCTTGTTTCTTCTTCTGCATCTGGCTGGTGAATTCTCCATGCCTGATTCTTTCCCAGAGATCCTATCTCTGCCTGGAAATCCTGTCTAGCATCTGCTGCTTTTCTATAGGCCATTTAGCTTTTTATTAAACCAATCAGAAGGTGATGGAGAAGTTGTTTACAAAACACTGAGACAGGTGATGCTTCCTAAAAATAATAATACCAAATTCTGGACAGTACTCAGCCCTCTGCTGGTACAGAAATCTGCATTTGAACAATACAAAGACAACCCCCACACAGTGCACAAGAGATTATCCCAGCAGTACATACAAAGCTTTGATTATTTTAGTATCCATTGATGGATATTATCACAACCAGATATATAATGTAGGAAAAGATTTACTAGTTGCCATTACACAGTCACCTGTTTTTAGTCATCTATTTATTTATTTCACAAGACTGTTATTCAGTGTATTGTGATTTGTCAGTGTGATTTGATTTGTTTGTGTGTTCATCAGTATGGGTCTGTGTATATGTGTGTACACTCACAAGGTCAAAAGGCAACCTTGGGTGCCATTCTTCTGGTGCCATCTACCCTGTTTCTTTTTCTTTTTGGTTTTTTGAGACAGGGCTTCTCTATGTAACCTTGGGTGTCCTGGACACTCTTTGTAGATCAGGCTGGCCTGGAACTCACAGTGATCCGCCTGCCTCTGCCTCCCAACTGCTGGGATTAAAGTTGTGAACCACTACGCCTGGTCTTTGTTTATTTTTCTTTAAAGTTTATTTATTTACTTATTTTTTTAATTTTGTGCACATAAATGTTTTGCCTGCATATATGTCCATAAGCCTTGCTCCTATGGAGACCAGAAGAGGGCACTTGTGTTTTAAGACAGGGTCTCTCACTGACGTAAAGCTTGTAGAGTAGGCTAGGCTGGACAGAGAGCTTCAGGGTCCCAAATAAGCTGAGTTTACAAGTAGGGCATCGAACTCTGCTCATGTTTGCTTGGCAAGCACTTTACTGACTCAGCCATCTCCCCAACTCCTTGTCTTACTGTTCTCCTCTTGACTATTAGGAGTTCCTTAAAACTAGTTCTTTGTGGTTTGTTTTGTTTTGTTCTTTATTTTTCATGTCCTCATCACTTTCTGGCTTTAGTCTTTTGTTTTCCCAGTTTCATCTATTTCTCTGAGAAACACTGGTGCCTCCTGTTAGTGCAGGACATTATTTATCTGGTATGTTTTTTGTTCATGGCTTCAAGGCCCTCTCAGCATATATATATATTTAGGAAATGTATAATACACATTTATAGTTGTTCTTGTTTATCTTGTTTATCTCTACAGTTATCTCTACAGTGTTAAAAAAAAATGAGTTCACATTGATACTTCTAGTCCAGTCCAGAATCACAGTTTGTTTCAGCCCTGCTCCTTCCAGGATTTAGGATTCTTTCTGCCGACAGTGAGATAACTGGCTCCCATTAGCTTCTGTGTTTACATAATGGCTTAGTTCTTTCAATTTGCAGCCAAACTTATTGCCACGCCAGTCAGACATGTTGCTTTTTGCTTCTCTTATTTGCCTTCTCACAACTTTCCCCCAGAAGTAGTCATTGGAAAGTTAATCATGATGAAGATGGGGGTATGTGGAAAAGAGTAAGTGAAGGGAAGCGGCCAGGTAGAAAGCTTAGCTTTGACCCTCCATCCTCCAGTGACTGTTTAAAGGCTCACCCTGAGTGCAGGCGCTCAGGTGAGGGGTGATTTGCTGCATTATGTGAGAGACTGGCTTCTGTGTGGACATACACTGCAAAGAACAAGAAAGAAGGCTTTTGGGTTGGCGAACCTGAAATAGATGCACTTTGTGAGCTTTTGGGAGCTGCGTGTGTCAGAAATGGACATGCCTAAAACGTCTGAAAGTTGGTAGATCTGTTGTTAATTAGTTGACTAGATATGTGAACTTGTCCAATGGACATAGACTTCAGTCAACCTTTTCTAAATTTGAGACAGGCTCTTACTATATAAACATGGCTGTTTTCGAACTTGCTATATAGAAAAAGCTGGCCTCACAGAGATCTGCCTGCCATCGCCTCCCCGGAGATGGAATTAAAGGTGTGAGCTGTCATACCAGGCCAAAAATAGTCATCTCAATAAAGTATTGTAAGAAATACAAAGTTTTCAAGTATGTGTTTGTTTACTTTTACTGAATAATATGAAGTTAATATTTGTCTGTGGTGGTAAGCATTCTTATTCATTTTTTAAAATATATTTTATTAATTTATTCATGTTACATCTCAATTGTTATCCCATTCTTGTTCATTTTTAGTTTGGCTCTTCATTGTGCACAGTTTAGTGTGTGGTTTAATTGTTAAAAGATTGTGTTTAGTAACTTTAAGTGGTTAAATTGGATCTGTAGGCCACTGTAATTGGGGACAAGTATTCTATTGCTGTGAGGAGACATGGTGACCCAGGCAGCTCTTATAAAAGAAAGTGTTTAATTGGGGTTGGCTTACAGTTCAGAGGTTTAGTCCGTTATCATCATGGCAGGAAGTATGGCAGCAAGCAGGCAGACATGGTGCTGGAGAGGTAGCTGAGAGTTCTGCATCTACATCCACAGGGAACAAGAAGAAAGGGATACTGGGGCTGCTGGCTGATGCTTTTGAAACCCCAAAGTCCACTCCTAGTGACACACTTCCTCCAATAAGGCCACTCCTACTCCAGTGAGGGTACACTTTCCAACCCCTCTCAAATACTGCTATTATTTAATGACCAATTGTTCATTCTCACTGAAACCACCACAGATAGTTTTGGTATATTTCTTTAAAATTTATATTATTTTAATTTATGTGTATGGGTGTTTTGCCTGCATGTATGTGCACCATATGCATACCTGGTGCCCACAGAGGCCAGAAGAGGATGTCAGAGTCTAGAAGATCTCCTGGAATTGGAGTTACAGATGATTGTAAGCCACTGTGTGTGTTCTGGATAGAACTCAGGTCTTCTGGAAGAACAGCCAGTGCTCTTAGCTGCTGAGACGGTTCAGTTGGGTTTATATAAATTCATGTTATTTTACTTTGCTAATAATTAGCTTTTCTCTGTTTGTTTTAGATATTATGACCAGATTTGTTCCATTGAACCTAAGTTCCCATTTTCTGAAAATCAGGTAAGCTGTTAATTTTGCTATAAAGTTGTGATTGTTAGTCACCCATTTCTCTCACCTGTGGTTTTCTTTCATTGAAGTCAACGATGTGTTTTTACTGTGTTTAGGCTTCTGTCTGACGTGAGTCTTGTCTTCCTGAAGATTATCCTGAGTTTTCTTCATGTCCTCAGTCAGATTTGAAGCTGTATAGAGCGTTAATCTGTATTTTATATCAATGGGATCTGTTTATAGATGAAAATAATCTGCTCTTTTCCCCTTTGGTTTATTTTATTTTATTTTTTGAGGGTTGAGACAGGTTCTCTGACTGTCCTGGAAACCAGGCTGGACTTGAACTCATAGAGATATGTCTGTTTCTGCTGGGATTCAAGGCATGCTGCCACTATGCCTGGCAAGGTCTTTTGTTTGTTTTTAGTGTTTTTTTTTTTTTTTTTAAACAAGGTTTCTTTTTCCTTTCTTTCTTTCTTTTTTCTTTTTTTTCCGAGATAGGGTTTCCCTGTGTAGCTTAGCTGTACTGGACTCACTTTGTAGACTAGGCTGACCTTGAACTCACAGTGATCTGCCTGCCTCTGCTTTCCAGAGTGTTGGGATTACAATTGTGCACCCCTGTGCCTGTTGAGACAGGGTTTCTCTGTGTAGCCCTTGTTGTCCTGGAACTCACTCTGTAGACCAGGTTAGCCTCAAACTCACAGAGAACCATCTGCTTCTGCCTCATGAGTGCTGGGATTAAAAGTGTGTGCCACCACTCCTGGCCCATTCTTGTACTAATGGTTTTGCAGATGACATCATCATTTGTTGAGATTCGCTTTAAGGTATTCCAGAGTGAAAGGTGTGTGTACATGTGTGATGATGGGAAAGGCATCTGGAGTAGATGGACTCAGAAGAGTAAAGGTAGAAGCTGCTGGGAGTTCAGGGTGTAAGGAAATGGGCATGTAGGAGTTGTGTGTGTTTGGAGGATTTCCTAATTCAGTTTAAAGATTTTTGTATTTTATTTTGATAAATAATTTAAGTAAAGCTAAGTTCTTTCAAAGTTTCATATAGGTCAAAGTTATTTTAACATTAGGGAAAAAGCCAGGTGTGGTGGCACATGCCTTAAATTCCAGTATTTGGGAGACAGAAGCAGGAGGGTCTCTGAATTCAAGTCTAGCCTGGTGTACAAAGTTCTAGGATGGCCAGGGCTATGCAGAGAAACCCTGTCTAGAAAACCAAAAACAACAGAAAGTCTTAGGGAGAGGTGTAGGTCTCCCCACTTTTTTTTTTTTTTTTTTTGGTACTAGCGATTGATCCTGTGGGTCCTAAGCACTCTATCACCAAATTACACCTCTAGCCCTCTTTCTGCCTTCTGTTTTGAAGTAGGACCTCATTAAGTTGTTGAGGTTGGCCTTCAGCTTATGTAGCCCAGGTAAACTTTGAACTTGTCATCTTCCTGCCTCAGCCTCCTGAGTAGCTGGGAGTAAAAGGCTGTGTTACTAGGCCCAGCTAGTTTTTCTATTAGGTGAAATGTATTTTTATTCATCTGTAATCATGTGTAACTTGAATCTTTACAAAGTAACTATATTGTATAACTACAACTCAGATCAAGAAATAGAATATTATTTTATTCTATTCTCTCCCCTAAAGCATTCTCTTATGCCTTAACAATTATTTTATTAGTGTACAATAAATTGTGAAGCTTCACAGCTTCCATTTTGAATGCTACTTCTAACTGTAAATTCATTAAGTTGTATAGTTTTTGAGTCTGGTTAATTTTGGTGTGATATTTTTATTTTTAAGATTTTAAAATAATAAACCATATATATATATATGGCCATATGTGGTGTTGCATACCTTTTTTCCAAGCACTCAGGAGACAGAGACTGACAGGTTTCTGTAAATTCAAGACTCGTCTCATCTAGGGCTACATAGTGAATCCTTGTCTCAAAAAAAAAAAGACTGTAGTTTTCGTAGCATGTAATTGCATATATGATGCATGTGCATGTCATGTCTGCATGTGGAAGCCAGAGGGCAACTCTAGCAGTTGGTTCTTTTCCTTCCGTTTTTATATGTATTTTGGGCATTGAACTCTGCTTGTAAGGACTGTGGTACAAGCTCTTTATCTGCTGAGCTGTCTCGTTGGTCTAATTTTTTCTACTTTTGTTACAATGCTTTTCAGTTTGACCCACCAGGAAACCTTTCAGTGCTTTATTTCCTTTCCTCTCATTGTTTATAAAGACCATAGAGGGGCTGGAGAGATGGCTCAGCCATTAAGAGCTGTTGTTCCAAAGGTCTTGAATTCAGCAACCACATGGTGGCTCACAACCATCTACAGTGAGATCTGGTGCCCTCTTCGGGCGTGCAGGCACACATGTGGGCAGAATACTGTATAAATAATAATGAAATCTTTAAAGAAAAAAAAAAAAAAGGACCACACAGGCTGGTTGTGTGGATGCCCATAATCTCAGCACTCAGAGGCAGAGGCCGGCGGATCTCTATGAATTCAAGGCCAGCCTGGTCTACAGAGCAAGTCCAGGACAGCCAAGGCTAACACAGAGAAACCCTGTCTCAAACAAAACAAAACAAAACAAACAAACAAAAACAAAAAACAAAAAACAAAAGAAGAAGAAGAAAAAGAGATTATTGGCTAGAGGTGACAGCTGCACAGGTTGAGCTTTGTCTCCTTACTGGATTTTTCTTCAGTATTTAACAAAGTCCAAAGAGGTAATAAAAGTTTTTGTTTCCTCTCATTCATTTTAGATCTGCTTGACGTTTACTTGGAAGGATGCTTTTGATAAAGGTTCCCTTTTTGGAGGATCTGTAAAGTTGGGTATGTAATTTAAAAAGAAATTACAGACTCGATCATTTTTACTGTTTATAGATTTTTAAAGTTGCTCTCTTAATGACTCCTTGTGAATACTACAGTTGTTTTTTTATTTTAAATCTCATTTTCTTTTTTTTGACTTCAACTTCTAATCCAATGTAATTTCAAAATATTTGCAGAGCCGATGCCTTGCCAGGCACTGTCCTAGTTACAAAGATGCATAAGCCAGTTGTGTTGAGTTTGGTTGTAAAGACAGCTATCTCACTGAAATGTGCTATGCATGCATACGTGTAGGGTGCGCCATTTGATGATGTTTTGGTCCATGGGAGACTACATGTATGATGGTGGTCATGTACGATTGTTGTCTAGTGATATTGTACCTGTCTCTGTGTAGTTACATGCACAACAACAAAATGCTTAAAGGCTCATTTCTCAGAGCATATTGAAGTCATTGAGGTATGGCTGTAAAATTTCATGGGAGCCCAGATGAACAGTAAGTTAATTTTACCTGTAGAAAGCAGGCAATGAGTTAGAATTTTTAGACATCATAATTAAGGTCAGAAGGTGAAGATGTTTTTAATCAGCCAGCACAAGCTTTAATTTCCTCATCTGAAAAATGCAAATAGTATTTACTTTATGGAGTTACTGTATAGGTAAAAAGAGTGAAAACATTTAGTCTTTAAATATTTCATTAAAAAAAGTTTCAAAAAAGAGGTTTCAGTGTTCATTAAGTATTAGTTGCAATAAGTAATAAAATAATACTGCTAGTATGTATAAGCTATAATATGTGTATACATGTATGATGTACCTATTTTTATAAATGTTATATGATGTGCATATATTTTATATAGTAGATGCATATCTACTATATAAAGGCCTATATTATATATTATATAAAATATATACTAAATATTTTGTTATTATGTACATAGGTACACTTAAGTAAATATTTTGTATATACTAAATATTTTGTAATATATATAATAGATACATAGATGCACTTAAGTAAATATGTGTATAGCTTTGTATAAAGGTGAAGAAGTAGGAATATTATATATTATGTTATGTGTTCTATATAAAATGTGATGTTTCACCTATTTGTGAACATGGATTTTGAAGAGGTACAAATATACTCTTGAGTTTGTACTTCCCACTTACATATTAATAACCAGTCATTGTAATTATTTTCCCAGGTACTATGGCCAGGGCTTCATAAGTATCATGTTACTGAGTTCCCCAGTAACCCAGTAAGGAAAGACACTTTCATGGCTAGTTGAGTATATTGGCTTGGAAAGCCTAAGTGACTGCTGGTGAAGGGTGTGTGGCTGGGACGTAAAGGAGCTGAGATAGGAGCACAGAGCACCTGCCTCTAGAACTAGAGAGGCAGACCGTTGGGAGAGCTGTGAGAGATGGTGAGACTAGACTAGGCAGTGTATATGGTTAGAGGAGTGAGGAGGAGCTGAGGATTGACTCTTGAGATTCTACCTGTTGAATGTTTAGTTTATGTTAGCTTGAATTTGGCTTTTCTGTGACCTCTGTAAGCATTTCTCTGACATTTGGAAATAGTAGATTTGAAGCTCAGGAGAGAGAGAGAGAGAGAGACAGAGACAGAGAGAGAAAGAGAGAGAGAGAGAGAGAGAGAGAGAGAGAGAGAGAGAGAGAGAGAGAGAGAGAGAGTGTGTGTGTGTGTGTGTGTGTGTTTTCTAGATTTAGTAGCAGTTAGTCACTAGTGATAAAAATTCATCCCTTCTGATAGATTATAGGCAAAAGCATATAAAAACCAGAACTAAGGTGAAGTTGAGAAAAAGTGTTTGGTCCATGGAGCACACAAGAAAAGTCATTCATGGTGGAAGTGATGCTGCCCAGTGGTTCTGACACCTGGTTGCATGTTAGGACAGTTGGGGACAGCTAAAGATGAATATGCAGTATAGTGTACCTGTGCCACAGAAGGAAATGTTGGGGTGGGACACTTCGGTAACCCGCCCCTAGCTGATGGGTGATCGTGCAGTCCAGGTGGGGCTAAATGGCGTAGGTTTGGTAGGGGAACATCTGGAAGAAGCCACATTGAGCTGGGTGGGTGGAGGGTATGTATGAGGAACTGTAATCTGCAAATGTGGCTTTCTTTCTTTTCTTATCTTTCTTTTTTCTTTTTCTTTTATTTTTTGAGACAGGGTTTCTCTGTATAGCCCTGGCCATCTTGAACTCACTATGTAGACCAGGCTGACCTCGAAATCATAGAGATCCACCTGCCTCTGTCCCCCAAGTGCTGGGATTAAAGGCGTGCACCACCACTGCCCAGCAAGTATGACTTTCTTGTATCAGAAAGTTTACAGTTATGTTGAGGGCCAAGGCAGCACTGTGTAGCCAAGGATGGCTTTGAAGTTTTGGTTCTCAGTATTTTATAGTCCTTCCAGTAAAGACTGCAGTTTAGCTCTGTTATCATGAACACTTTCTTTTCTTTTTCTTTTTTAAAAATTAAATAGCCTATGTTGATGGATGTGGGGTGTGTGGAAGACCATCCAGGAAACACTGGCATTGATTCAGGATTATGTTGATGAAGGGCTGGTTTAAAGTGTGTGTGTGTGTGTGTGTGTGTGTGTGTGTGTGTGTGTGTGTGTGTGTGTGTGCGCGTGTGCGCGCACATGCATGCACATAAAACATGCATTGTGGGGGGAAGATAATTTGAGAGGTCATGAAAAGTGGAAATGATATATTTGAATTTAAGTAATTAAGGAAAAAATAACATGAAAATGAGTTTTATATTTTGAACCTGGCTATTGTAAAAATATGGAAACAGAGAGAAAAGAGAGAAAGAATAATTGATTCATCTTTTGAGTTCTTGAGGATGGACATAATGTGGGAATATGGACAACCAGCCTGCAGTAGGTGAGAAGGCAGGTCTTGGGAAAGCCCGTGGGATAGAGGCCATGGTATTTCTCATTTAAACATTGTTTTCTTTAGAAAAAAATAATGATATACTTTTCCTTCTCAATTTTTTCCAGCTCTTGCAAGCTTAGGATATGAAAAGAGCTGTGTGTTGTTCAATTGTGCTGCCTTAGCTAGCCAGATTGCAGCAGAGCAGAGCCTGGATAACGATGAAGGATTGAAAGCCGCTGCTAAGCAGTACCAGGTATGCAGAAAAGCAGTTCCTATACAGGTGCACACCGGGCGCAAGGAGTGATTGGCGCTAGGTGATACCTGCTGCCTTCTTCATGACAGAGCTCCGGGAGAGTCATGCTCTTAAGTAAACTGATCCTTGCTGTTGACTTCAGCACTAAAGCAGTTGTTCTATGGCCCATGTCTGTTTTCCTTCCTGTGTACACCCACCTAGCACCTAGCACAGTGCCTGGCACATAACAGAGGCTCAAAGAATGTTGATTGGACAACAAAGATGAATATGTGAAAACGTCTTATAAGTAAATGACTTCATTCAAAAAAGTCTTAGACATTTGTATGTGTGTTTTTTCAGGGCAAGACACATCCAAATTTTCAGGGACAAAATTAAGAACTTTTGGCAAGAAAATATGTTAACTATAGACTTTGGAGAAGTCATGTTTAAATGTAGTTGGGTCTGGAATGTTCTGACGATAACTATCTTAGGGAATAACCGTAGGCTAATATGACATGCTGTTTTATGACAATTTATTATTTACTCAGTTCTTGTTTATTTTTTCAGATGAAAGATCTATCTATCTATCTGTCTATCTGTCTTTCTATTAAAGTTTCATTTAAAAAGTGTGTGTGCGTATGGTTGAGCGTGTGTGTGGAGGTCAGAAGACATCTTGTGGGAACTGGTTTCTCCTTCCACTATATGAGTCCGATGGCTTGACCCCAGGTTGTCAGGCTTAGTGACAGGCAATTTTACATCCTGAGACATCTTACTGGCCCATAATAGTCTTGTTAATATACTAACTTTGAGTTTTGTCTGTGTGGCTTACCAAGGTAACACACTTTAAAATTCCAGACTGATTTCCCCCCTTTTCTCAGCTTAATTTTTTTAAAAAGTAATTTTAGTAGTACCCTCAACAATATAGGAAGAAAAATGTAAAGGGGAACATTTACTAGGACGTTCTAAAGACCAGATAGAAATACTTTCCAGTGGCATTGCTGGCCCCCAGAATGTACCATATGGGGTGTCTCCTAAGCCCAGTGTGCTTATTTGAAAGATGACTTTGAGATAAAGGCAGGAGTGTTTCCATACTAAGAACAGCTCAGTAGAGGCTGGAGGAATGTCTCAGTCAGTAAAGCACTTGCCTTATAAGCTCAGGGACCTGAGTTGATCCCCCAAATCCACATAATAAATGCTGGCCTTGGTGGTATATGCTTGTAATCCTGTTCCCTGGGCTCTGTGGCCAGCCAGTCCAGCCTAAGGGGTGAGTTCCAGGCCAGTGAGAGGCCCTGTCCAAAAGGAAGTGGGCCTGAGGATGACACCAGGGATTGTCCTTTGGCCCACATGTGTGCATATGTAGACGCACACACTCATACAGTTGTATACATACATGCACACGTGCACACACACAGCCATTTGAATAGTGTTTATCTCTTCATCAGTTCCTAGGTAGTTTTGAAGAAGTGTATCTAATCAATTAAGTTTGATCACCTTTTGCCATTCACTTACTTTACTCTCCCCTGTAGTCTTCTTTGAATCTTGGTTAAATTTTTTGTTGCTCTAGAATTGGGGTGAGGCTCCATCTATGAATGAGGTGCTTTAGATCCCAGTATGGAGCTGTATCTATAATTGGCATCCTTTCAATCAGCATGTAGAAGATGTTTGTGTGTAATAGTAGAAAATTAAGTCTCATTGTTAAAGATTTTTTCCCCCTCTTTTTCTAGTTTGCTAGTGGTGCCTTTTTACATATTAAAGACACAGTTTTATCTGCCTTAAGTCGAGAGCCTACTGTGGACATATCTCCAGATACTGTCGGGACCCTCAGCCTCATTATGCTGGCCCAAGCTCAAGAAGTGTTTTTCTTAAAAGCCACAAGAGGTAACTCCAGTTTCTTCTTAACTGTGTTACATATGAAAACAAGTACTGGGCTTTTGTACAAGACAGTGATCAGAGCACAGTGGGTTCCATGTAGGGAGGGGTGGTAATGGTCATTGAGTAGTTGAGCTTACTTCAGAGGGAGAGTTACCTGGAGGAAGATGGAATGCTTCATGTGGTAGTGGCTAGTGCTCTGGCTGTGGGATGGCTATGGGACTGCTGCGTTTGAATTCGTCAAGAATGATTTCTTTTAAGATTATATTTAAGGGTGTATGTAGGTATCTTCCCTGCAGGTACAAACAGGGGCATGGGTCCTTTGGGGCTGGAGTCACAGGCGTTGTGAGTGGCTTGATATGGGAGTTAGGAGTCTTTCTTCATGACTGAACAGCAAGTGCTCATAAGCATTGAGCCATCAAGAACAGTTTCTTTAAAGCAGTCCTTTTAAAACTAGATGTAAATGTAAGTTAAGTAAGAAGGACCCATTCAGGCAGTGTTCTTGGTGAATAGGAGGATAAGGACAGTCTTTGTAGAGGTATGTGAGTCAGTATGAGAGGTAGCATGTAGCCTGAATAAGTACAGAGAAACTGAAAATGCAGAAGTGCAAACACATCTTATTTTTTTCTAAGAGGCATCTTAGTTGGGTGTGGTGGCTCATGCCTGTAGTCACTACACTTGGGAGGCTGATACAGGGGATCACCATGATAGTGGAATAATGCTAGGTTGCCTAGTGAGTTCCTGGGTAGCCTGGCAACAGCCCGAAACTTTACTTACACACACACACACACACACACACACACACACACACACACACAAACCCATTTGTGGTTACTCATGTCTATAATCATAGCAGGTAGACTCAGGCTGAGTTGGAGGCCATCCTGGGCTATAGTGTGAGACTACTTTAAAAACAGGTGGTGTGCAGAGGGAAGAGAGAAGCAGCTTATGTGGAGACCGAAGTCATATACGTCAAAATTCCCCTTTTACTTTATAATGCAGTGTTCTCTGGAGTATTCACAGAACCCGTAGCCATCACCACCACCTTTTGTTAGGATATCATCACACCCAAGAATAACTGTCAGGACTCACTCCTGTACTTCTGTAGCTGCTAGCAGCCATTAGTCTATTTCTGTGGTTTTGACTTGTTTATGGAATTATGTTTATTTCTTTAGAAACAGGCTAATTTAGTCTTGGCTGGCCTGGGACTTGCTGTGTAGCCAAGGATGGCTTTGAAGTTTTGGTTCTCCTGGCTTTATGCCCATTGTTTTGCTACTTGTGGAATAGTTTTTGTGTAGAAGACTAATATTCATCAATATAGATTTCTTTAGACAGATGTATAAAACTTTGCTTTTGTCTTTTTTTCTATAAGTGTGTATGGGTGTTGTGGTTGCTGAATGTATGTGTACAGCTATTGTGCTTGGTATCATTGGGGGCCAAAAGAGGGCCCACCATGTAGGTGTTGGGAACTGAGACTGGGTCCTCGGGAAGAGCGGCCAGTGCTCTTAACTGCTGAGCCATCTCTCTGTCCCAGATGTATACTTTTTCTTTTTTCTTTCTTTTTTTAAAATCTCAGTGTCTATGCCATCATGTATGGGGTTATCTCATTTATCTTATCTTATTTTGTGTGTGTGTGTGTGCTTGAGGGTTGGGGAGGGGAAACAGTGCTGGCACATGTATGCCACTGGTGCTTATGTGGAGGTCAGAGGGCAACTTTCAGGAGTTGGTTCTCGGTTTCCACTGTGAGTTCTGGCTATCAAAGTTGTGCAATACTTACCTTTACCTGCTGAATTTGTTGCTGGCTCCCTGTCTCATTTATTTCAGTTATAATGGTCAGTTTAACATTTTATTACAGACAAAATGAAAGATGCCATCATAGCGAAGCTGGCAAATCAGGCTGCAGATTACTTTGGTGATGCTTTCAAACAGTGTCAGTACAAAGACACTCTCCCCAAGGTCAGTTACTGTCTTCAGGGGTCGTTGGTGTTCTGCATGTGGGAATGTTCTTATGTATGGGAAACAAGTCGAAAAGTATGTTTTAAAAAGAAACATTTGAAGAATAGTTTTTAGAATGTTTCTTACTGTTCTCCTAGGGGATGCCTTTCTGTTTTCTCTTCACTAACCCTCTTCCCCTGAGCTGAAACTCCTCCGGAAACTTTGATTGTCCTCAAACACTGTGTCATTCTGGTTCTTGGTAGTTTTGGAAGAAGCGTGGATATGGAGCATGCTGGTGACTCACATTTTAAGTCATTGTCCTGTTTTCTTAAGGATGAGCCTTAAAACACAAAAACAGACATGAAAAAAAAAAAAAAAAAGAAAGGAAAAGAAAACTTAAATTCATCTGATTCCTTGACTAGAATTACATTTTACCAACAGACATAGGAGATTTGGCTTGTGATGGACATCTAGGGAAAAAGCAGCTGTCCTGACCACTTGCCACAGGAAACACTGTTTGAATGTGAGCTTTTCTGAAGGGGTAATGGAAAAGACTGTTCAGAGATGGCTTATAAATGACAAAGCATGTGATCATGACACTGGCACGAAGGATGTTTTAACTGCTCTCCCTCACAGTTGGTCAAGAAATTAGTTATCTGTGGTGGTAAGTGATGTTTGTAGGAGAATCTGTGAGTTTATGTTATTCAGGGATCTTCATAAATTATGAAACTGCAGAAAAAATAGGGTACAGTTAAAAATAGACCCAAGGTTCCCGGCAGTACATGAGCAGTGGAGAGCCAGTGTCAGGATGTAGAGATTTAAGGCATTCAGGGCTTGAGAACCTTGCTGGGCACTTGTCTGGCACCTAGTGCACTGGGTCCCATCCACAGCACTGCCACAGTCTTGATGCCCCAGTTTAGAAGTTTGCCCAGGACCTTTGTGTGTTGGTACCATTACTCAGAACATCTCTCCATGTTTAAATGTCACATCCTATCACATCAATAATTCAGTCCTGTCACAGTCTAATCACAGCCCTGTCATTTCAAAGGCTTGTCAGCCATCTCTGCAGGTTGCCTGGGTCTTCCTGGAACATCTTTACCAAGATGGTCTAGCCTTGAGTACCAGCAGTTTCAGACTGCAGTGACTTTGAATTTCTCCTTTCTCTAAGTCTCCTGAGGTATTGTCACACCAGTTCTAACTGGATATCTGCAAGAAGTGCCTCAGAGTGCTGGTGTTTTCCCTAGCAGACAGAAAACACTCATGGTAGTAATTTGGCTCCTGATACAACAATTATTTAGTATATTTATTGGATTTTTTAAAAATACCATGTGCTTCAGAAAAACAGTGAGATTGCAGGGCAGGATTTCACATTTTGGAAGAGCCCCTACCAGTATAGTGGCTTCTTAACTCATGTGTTTGGATTTAAGTGTATTAGACTATAGTTATTTCAAAAGTGAATTAGGACAAAGTTATACTGTCTCATCACAGATAGTCATTAGTGCGTTTGTGTGCCTGCAATGTACTTCTGAATATATAATACTGAAATGTTAATATTTATATGATACTAAGTCATTTTTTATTGGCTACCATAATCTTTTTTATAGTCTTGTAGTATCTGAATTTAAGTGAAAACTCACCTTACTGTCTTTTGTCTCTTAAACATGACGAAACAGTCAGCCCTAGAGCAGTTTCATTAGTATATGTGAGTGATGGTGGTGTAGGCACCTGAAGGCTGGGTAAGGGTTTAAGAAAGCCTCTAAAGCCAGGTATTCCTCCACGGACTTCCCAACTCTTTCTAATGCATGCCTCCCTTTCTTCCTTGTAAACAAAATGCTGCTCTTCTGATTCCTTAAAATGAGCTTTAAAAAACTTGAATTGGCTTCACTTAACAGTTTAAAACAAACAGACAGACAGATAAATCCTAATTTTAACTGAAAGAAAATTGAATTCACAGATGGCAATTCCTGTAAAAGCGCAAGGTCTTCTCGCTCACACCTAATGACTAACCTATCTAAACGGTTCCTGGGTGATTGTAATTTCTGTCTCCTTCTCCTTTCTCTTCCTGCATCCTTGTTGTCTGTGATGGTTTGTGTGGTTGGACTCTCCCCTGGTCAGTATTTTTATTTCCAGGAGGTATTCCCTACCCTGGCTGCAAAGCAGTATGTCATGCAGGCCAATGCTGAGTACCACCAGTCCATCCTGGCCAAGCAGCAGAAGAAGTTTGGGGAAGAGATCGCAAGGTTGCAGGTGAGTCTCTTGGTGATAAGTGAGTGTCTTGGTGATATCCTTTTCCTGAGTGAGACCCAGGTTTGCCTTTCAACATTTTTCTCATTCATTGTCTTTTACCAGCAGAGTCAAGTGATGGTTTTCATCTTTATACTTTACCCACAAGCATGCTTTGCAAAAATCTTACATGTTATCTAAAAATTCCATTAAAATTTTTATTCTGTTCTCTTATTTATCCATGCTTATTTTAATGTAAAAGTGTTCTAAATTGAGCCGGTGGTGGTGGAGGGGGTGGGGTGCATGGCTTTAATCCCATCACTTGGGATGCAGAGGCAGGCAGGTTTTTCAGTTTAAGGCCAGCTTGGCCTACAGAGTAAGTTCCAGGACAGCCAGGGCTGCGCAGAGAAACCCTGTCTTAAAAAACAAACAAGCAAACCAACAAACAAAGAAAAAAGAAAAAAGTTCTAAATTAATTGTCATATCCAAGGAGATATGTACTCCTTTACTTGTGTGGTGGTAGGCTTGTAAACTGGAGATTATACTCCACAATTTGAGAGTGATGTGGGTTATGGACTCTGCTCTTTTCACTGTGTGATTCTTTTTCTTTTGTATTTTGTGTGCAGGGCAGGTGCTTTTGCCCTTCCCTTTGCTGTGTGCTGTCTGTCTGTCTCTGTCACTGTTTCTGTCTGTCCTTGTCTGTCTTTGTGTGTCGTGTCCCCCCCCCCCCCCCCCCCCCGTGTCTGTGTGTCTGTGTCAGTTTTGTGTTGTGTGTGGTATATGTATGTAGAGGCCAGAGGTCAGTATCAGGTGTCTTCTTTAGTCTTTCCACCTTGGTTTTTGAGAAAGAGTTTCTCACAACCAGGAGCTCGTTGTTTAGGCCTAGAGTGTCTGGTCCCCCTGTCCCATACCGGGAGCTATGGTGGGAATGACAGGCTTTGTAACCAGGCTGGGGTCACACACTCCTGATCCCCCGCCTCCAACTTCCTGAAATGTTGAGGTTCTTGGTATACTTCACCATGCTCTGCCAAATTTTAACTGTTATGAGAAAGCTCACAATTTAGAAGTATTGAATGTAGCACGTCTTTTTAAACTCTTTTTTATTTGGGGTTCCTTAATGCTTCTACCTCCCTTCCAACCCCTCAATCCTAGGTAAGAGAGAAAGGTTCGAAGGGACAGGGAACATAGAACTCTTTATACTTAGTTCTGGCGGATGAGGGTCATAGGGTTCTTTGGGGGCAATATTAATCTCAATCAGGATATCCAGCAGCAACAGCAGCAGACTTCTTTCTCTGTATATCTCCTCAACGCCCCACCCCACCACCCACCCCCATCATCCTTCTCATCCTCTCTGTCTCTGGTATTTATGCCCTCTCCAAGTCCTTAGAATTCTACTAACTGCAGCTGGCAAAGACCACCACCTCTGGGAGCTGCATGAGTCAGTTATCACTTATGGACAAACTAAAAGTAGTTCTGTATCCCACACTTGGGATTAAAACAAAAACCTGTTTACATAACTGAATTTTTAAGGTAAGATTTCTCTGTGTAGCCTAGGCTGGATCTTGAATGTTTTCTCTTTTTCTGGCTTACTTTTTTTTTTTTTTTTTTTTTTTTTGAGAGTGTCTCACTGTGTAGCTGAGGCTGGCTTTGAATTCCTGACACTCTTACTGCAACTTCCTCCTCAGTGCTGTAATCACACCCGTGCTCTTGCTATTTGATGCTGTGGATTGAACCTAGGGCTTTGTGCATGGTGGGCAAGCACTCTGTTGCTGTAGTCTGTGGGGGATGTTTTCAACTGTGTTTTATTTGATTCATTGAATTCTTTCTTTTTTTCTTTTTCTCTTCTTTCTTTCTTTTTTTTTTTTTTTTTTTTTGTTGGTGTTTTGAGTCAGGGTTTCTCTGGGTAAAGACAGACCTGGCTGTCTAGGACTTACTTTGTAGACCAGGCTGGCCTGAACTCACAGAGATCTGCCTGCCTCTGCCTCTCCAGTGCTTCCTTGAATGTTTTCATTTCTAACATTTTTGTTGTTTTTTCTAACATTTTAGTTTATTGGTTTTTTCCTCTTTTCTTTTCTTTTCCTTTCTTTCTTTTTTTCTTTTTGCTTTTTTTTTTTTCTTCATTTTTTTTGTTTTTTCAGACAGGGTTTCTCTGGAGCCCCGGCTGTCCTGGATTCACTTTGTAGATGAGGCTGGTCTCAAACTCACAGAAATCTGCCTGCCTCTGCCTCCTGAGTGCTAGGATTAAAGGTGTGCACCACGACCCCTGGCTAGTTTATTGTTTTTTTTCATTCATGGTCTTGACTTTCTCATTTGTGTTGCTGACTTTTTCTTTCCTAGGTTGCGAATTAATTTCTTCATCTCCTTGATGTGTTCTATGAAGTCATAGATCATTAAAAATAATAATTAATTTACTTTTTGTATGTGTGTTTTGTCTACATGTATACCTTTGTACCATGTGTGTGCAGTGCCCTTGGAGGTCAGAAGAGAGCATCCAATACTCTAGAACTGGAGTTACAGTTGTGAGCTACCATGTGGGTGCTGGGAACTGAACCCACAACCTCTGGAAGAGCAGATAGTGCTTTTAATTACTGAGCCATTCCTCCAGACCATTTGTAGAAATACTTAAAATTATTTTTTATTCCTCATTTACCCTAGTATTTATGTTATAGTCTTTTGAAGATTAAAAATAAATATGTGTATCAGTATGTGCCTTTGTTTGGGTTTCTGGATATAAGTTTAGTTGCCAGCAGAGGCCTGGAACAGGAGTGATAGGCAGTTGTGAAGAAAGATGAAAAAATACCATAGATGTAAGAAGCAAGGCAGAGAAAGAGTATGGGATGTTAGGAAGTAGAAGAGTAAAACATAAGAGATTAAAAGAGATTGTTTAATAGTGAAAAATGCATAAATAAAATTGGCTATGTATAAGAAAAGAAATAAAAAGAAAAACTGGTTTTAAAAGAAAAACAGTAAAATTATTACAAAACCCACAAAGACAATAAGAAAAATAAGTCCCGCCCTAACAAAAAAAAAAAAAAAAAAAAAAAGAAGAAGAAGAAGAAGAAGAAGAAGAAGAAGAAGAAGAAGAAGAAGAAGAAGAAGAAGAAAAAGGAAATTTGCCAAAAATAATTTTAAAACATTCCCAACAAAATTAGATAAACTTAAGCAGGGGGACAAAAATGGAAAATGTGATATTTTCTGAAAAGACGACAAATACTACCCAAAGATGAAGGGAAACACATGACAAAGCCCTAAGTAAATGGCACACAGCAGTGATGTCCTGCATCTTCTGCAGGGTGGCTGCGGACGTGTCATTATTAGCTGACTGTGTGGGTCCACTGAGCTTGAATTGGATAAGTGACAACTGTGTTCCAGAGCTGCTTTCACTTGAGTCACTTTCCTCCGTTTCCTACCAGGGCTTTTGCCAAGTAACTGGAGCTCTGTAGCTGTCATCCGGAGATTGCCCCATTCCTGTGCACTGTGTAGCTGATAGTCCAGCTGTGCAGTGCCTCTCCAGTATGTTGATAGTGTGACCAGTGAGCACAGCACTGATCTCCATCCTGGTGTACCTGTCTCATTCTTTAAAAAACCCATTAAGCATTAACTATTGCGGTGGAGGGGTGTGGCTGTGGATGCCAAGCAGTCTGCTGGAGCTTCACAGTCTAGCTGCTATGACCGTGTCCTCGTGGGCCCATCAGACCCTAAGGCTGAGCTCAGCTTCCACCTTCCTACTTCGGCCTGCACTGTTTGGCCTTTCATAGACAAGAGGTCTGGATCTTTGGGATGGCTTGTGTCTCACCCTGTGTCAGGCCGACTTTAGGCTCCCAGTTGTTGCTTCTTGTTCTCAGGCCCTCAGGGTCGCTCAGTTCTATAGTAGATTTCCTCTTAAGGTGGCCACCAGCCATCATGGGTCATGTCAAGTGAAAAAAATGGAGCTCCCCTTCTACTGCTGCCACTCTCATCAAATCCTGCATCTGGATTTGAGGCATTTGAGAAGTGTGGGCTTATTCTGAAGCCGAGTTGGCAGTCTCTTTCACCAGGGGCTCCCAGGACAGGAGTAGTGTACTCTTTGAGCTTTCTAGCTGGCCTTGAATTGAGCCATTTGTTGGTTTCTGGTATGCTTCCTCTTTCTCTCTCTGGAAGAGTCTATGTTTGTTTTCTTGACTCTTTAACACACCGAGAGGCATTTTCTAACTGCCTCTCCCATAATTGCCTAGCTTTTTTTGGTCTGTTTTTCTACTATGGTTGCCTCCTTAAAATTTTAATCACTGCTGGGCCTGATTTTAGTTTCTTTAGCATGTTATTTTCATTACCTTGGACAGTACTTCCTTAGTAAATTTGGAAAGTTATAATGCTCTTTTTTTTTTTTTTTTTTAGATATATAACCTAGGTTGACTTCAAACTCACTATGTAATTGAGGATGGCCTTGAACAGATCTGCCACTTTTCCCTTCCCAAGTGCTAGGATTAAAGGCATTTCAACCCCTCCCCTACTGCTTAAACATTACTTGATTCATGTCTTCTTATGGATGGATGGCTCATGGTCATGCCATGTGAGATACTTCTTTACTTATTTTTGTATAATATGGCTGATTTTCCTGACGGCCTTCAGCGGCTTTCTAGCATGGTTGTATATAGGTTCCTTTGGTCTTCAGTCCCTTAATAGTGTAGGAAGGAATCTTCCTTGATACCCGTGCTTCCTATTTGAGCTGTGGCTTGTTCTCTGGGTGCTGTGCTCTTCTGCCTTATAATCCCTCTCTTCATCTATACCATCTGGTAACCTCCCCTTAGGACTGGGCAATCCGACCCTTACTCTAAGGATGAGGCCCCTCACTATCCCATCTTTTTTTGTGCCTTCCTGTTAAGTTGGTCAGTTGGTCTTGCTTTTGCCTTGGCTGATATCTGTTTTACAGTGGTGCCCATTGTTTCCGATGTCATCTAAGCAGTTCCCACTAAGGATGATGATCCGTGTACTCCACTTTTTGTGTTTCCAAGATGCTTGAAATCAAGGTTCTGTTGGTGGAAGTGTTCAGTAATTTACAAATCAGATTTACATGTAGTTAAGCTTGTATTTTTCCTAGTTTATAATGAAGATGTTTGTTTCTCTATAGTTTTCATATTGATCTTAGGTGTTTTAAAGTGCAGTGTACATTTTGTATATTGTTAATAAGAGTAGATTTATTTCCTCTGTGGCTTCTTCACATTAAGGGTTGTACATCTATATTTGCTGCATGGATTTCTGTTGGTTGTTACTTATAAAATATGCACTTTAGTAACTTTCCCGGTAGGTAAATGCACCACCTGCAACTAAGTTCATTCTCTATCCCTGTGGTCTTGTCTGATGCTTGCCATGTCTGTGATCAAAGTGATACCGGGCAGCTCTTGATTCCCGCCGTTGGGAATGTTACATGCTTATATTAAACATAATACCAACTTAGAGAGTCAAGAGTTTTGTTATGTTCAAAGAACGGTGTATCTGTTTCTGTTCTGTTAAGATAACAAAAAGAGCTGTGCATGGTGGCACACGCCTTTAATCCCAGCACTTGGGAGGCAGAGGCAGGTGGATCTCTGTGAGTAGGCTGGCTTTGAGCTCACAGAGATCTACCTGCCTCTGTTTCCAAGAGCTGGGATTAAGGGCCTGCACTACCGTGTGTGTCCACCTTCCACCTAACAATTCTTTGAACATTTCATCTGCACCAGAATTTGTCATTCTTTTTCTCTTATTGACACTTACATGATTTGTTACTTGGTTGATTTCCTGTGTTGTTGAGTAACTTTTTTTTTGTTGTTTTTTGGACAGGGTTTCACTGTGGAGCCCTGGCTGTGCTGTTCCTCGAACTCACAGAAATCCACCTACCTCTGCCTCCTTGAGTGGCCTGAGTAACTCTTTATGACTCCACCTGTTCACCAAGGGTGGCTTCTTCAGGTTTCTGCTCATGTGAATGGTGTGGAGAAGGGTGTCTCTCTGATCAGTGACTTTTGTGGTTTCTAGACCCTTGTCCTAGGGAGTCATAAAGGTGTTCAGTACTTCTTAATTACTGTTCATAGTTCTGTAGCTTGTGGAAAGAACATCCAACCTTCACTAATGATGTTATGTTAATTGGCTCCTAGCTTACTTTTACTGTCTTGGCAGCTCACTTATGTATTTATAAGGATGTCTGCTCATCCTTTTTTATTATTAGGTATTTTGTCATGGAATTTCCAGGTTATCCTGCCAAGCACAGCACTGGAAATCCGGAGAATTTAAAAAGTGCTTTGTAGGGGCTGGAGAGAGGCTCAGCCGTTAAAGGCTAGACTCAAAACCAAAAATGTAAAAATGCTTGGTAGAGAAAGCATTCACTTTTAAACAAACAAACACTGTCTGTGTAAATGTTTTTCAGCACGCAGCAGAGCTGATTAAGACCGTGGCATCTCGGTATGATGAGTATGTCAACGTGAAGGATTTTTCTGACCGAATCAACCGTGCCCTTACTGCAGCAAAGAAGGATAATGACTTCATTTATCACGACCGCGTTCCAGACCTTAAAGATCTAGATCCTATTGGCAAAGCCACACTTGTGAAACCCACTCCAGTCAATGTACCCATCAGCCAGAAGTTCACGGGTAGGTTTGTTGTCTCGTGCACTTTAATAAACTCATGTTTTCTCCAACTTCTTCCTTCCTTCCTTTTTTTCTTGTTTTTTGTCCTCACAAACCCTGAACATTACTTGTTTTCCCCCTGATTTTCGAGACAAGGTTTCTCTGTGTAGACCAGTCTGGCCTCAAACTCAGAGATCTGCTTTCCTGTGCCTTTTGAATGTTGGGATTAAAGACATATGCCACCACCACCACCCGGCTCCTGTTTTTCATTTTACATGAAGAAAATGGTGCTTTGGTGTAGCCTTTTCTTTCCTTTAGGCTGATCTGTGTGGTTCATATAAAATCTCACATTCTTTGTCTAATACTCAGAATGTAACCTGTGCTGTTTGGTGTTGTTTAAAAGAGACGTGGGGCTAGACATGGTAGTGCACACCTGAAGTACCAGCACTTGGGAGGCGGGGACAGGAATGAGTTTGAGGCCAGCCTGGTCTATGTAGTGACGTCTAGGCCTAGTTTGTCTATAGAATGACTGAGACAAACAAATAAGCCACAGCTGACTGGATCAGAGAGAGAGGGGAAAATTAAGTGTTGTGTCCTCTGTGAAGTTTTCAAGAGGAAAAGTAAGTAACGAAGCGTCTGTTAAGTTTAAGCCCGATGGGATATTTGAAAAAGAGGATTTTAATAAGATTGGGACTTTAGGCAAGCCTTGCCATTTTGCTGTTGGAATATTTGTTATATTTAAGATACTGTCACTGGACCTGGAGGTGGTGGAGCACACCTTTAATCCCAGTGCTTGAGAGGCAGGATCCCTAGTCTACAAAGTGAGTCCAGCACAGCCAAGGCTACACAGAGAAACCCTGTCTCAAAAAACAAAACAAAACAAAACTATAATAACAACAACAACAGCAACAAAACAAAACCAACCAACAAACAAAAGACACTATCACTGGAAATAAAATGGTTATTTATTTATGTACTTACTCATTTGAGATAGAGATCTCATGTAGCCTAGACTGGCCTTCAGCTAACTCACTGAGTAACCTAGGTTGGCTTTGAACTTCTAATTCTCCTGTGTTAGCCTTCTAAGGGCTGAGATTACAGGCATAAGCCATCTAGGTATGGTTATACCCAGATAAATAATTTTAAACCAGTGTATTTTTAGGGTAATATTTACATTAGATCCGTGTTACAGCCTTTCTTTGATAGTATGGCTATATGTAATATATGCAATATTTGGTACCTGCTAACAGATCTCCTGGATAATATTTAAGTTCCTGGGGAAGAGTGATTATTTAACTTATTTTTATTTAATAAACAGAAAGTGTTTACCATGTGCCAGTGACTGTTAGCACTTACAAATAAGTACTTAGTGTGTCTCTCACAGCAACACTATGGCACAGGAGCTATTATAATGTCTGAGCTATGATGAGGATGCTGAGGCTCAGTGGAGTTTTTCCCCAAGGCTACATCACTAGGAAATGATGGGCTGTGACATGCATTCTGTCTAATTGGCAAGTGAGCAGCACCACCAAGATCCCTCATGTATGATGACTTAACATCGCCAGTAAAATGAAGGTCCAGAATGAAGCTTCCAGTGTAGTGATGGGGAACTGTAGAAAGTGAGTAGCCATGTCTGTAGTTTGATTGGTCCCATATTAATTTACTTGGATCTTCTTTTCTGTGTTAGATTTGTTTGAGAAGATGGTCCCTGTGTCTGTGCAGCAGTCCCTGGCTGTGTTTACTCAGAGGAAAGCTGACCTGGTTAACAGATCAATTGCTCAGATGAGAGAAGCTACAACTTTGGCAAACGGGTAGGTGAGCCTGCCTTTCAGAACTGACTTACAGGTTCTCAGATTTGTGTTCTGAATAATTTCTGTTTTTTTGTTTGTTTTGTTTTTTTAAGTTTTTTGAGCTTGGAAATGAATACCAAGCAAATATAGACACACAAACACGTTCCTTTCTTGTGGTTATCTTATTAAGAAGCCTCAGGTAAACTAGAGTTGGAAGGAATAGAGTTACAGAAAAAAGGTATGAATATGATTACTATTTTGTGTTTCAAAAGATTTATTTGAGGCAAAATGAGTAGAAATAAACTCTTTTAAGACGCATGGTTCTAGCTGGGCATGGTGGTTCATGCCTTTAATCCCAGCACTCAAGGAGGCAGAGGCAGGTGGGTCTCTGAATTTGAGGCCAGCCTGGTCTACAAAGTGCATCCAGGACAGCCAAGGCGACACAGAGTAACCCTATCTTGGAAAAAAAAGAAAAAAGATGCATGGTTCTAGCCTGTTATCAGGTGGCTCAGTGTTTGCTGCTAAGCCTTATGCCTTATGATTCAGGTTCTGTTCCTGGGACCCACATGGTAGAAGGAGACTTCTGTAAGTTGTCCTCTGACCTCCATATGTGTGCTGTGGCATGTGAGTGCCCACGTGCATACTCAACAAAAATAAATACATGTAATAAAAGACAAATGGAACCATTAGGTACTGTAAACCAGTTTTTTATTAGATTAAGAAAATATTTCATGGTTTAAAAAGTTAGCTATGTCTGTGACTGAGGGGGACCTCCTCCCCCTGTATATGCTCATAGGGTATTGAGTCTCTTCTTGGTGACCTATTATCCTTCCTCTGAGTGCCACCAGGTGTCCCCATCCAAGGGACATGGTCAAATATGGGGCACCAGAGTTTGTGTGAAAGTCAGATCTCCTTCTCCACTTAATGGTGGAGAATGTCCTGTCCATCGGCTAGTCTGGGTAGGGGTTCGAAGTTTACTGCCTATATTTTCCTTAGCTGGTGCCATAGTTTGAGGAGGACCCCAGGGCCCAGACCTGCCTGTAGTTTTCCAGGACCCTCTGGATCTTCTATTTCCTCATTCTCCTAGGCTTCTCACACCTAAAGTCTCAATAGGATGTCCTCCCCTCTGACCCACTTTCCTGGTAGGTAAAGTTTTTCATGGGGACGTACCCCTTGGACTAGTGTCTCGATATAAGTGAGTATATACCATTTAACTCTTTTTGCTTCTGGGTGAACTCACTCATTATGATACATAGGGGAGGGGAATAGGAGGGGAAGCGGGAGGGAGGGAGGAATGGGAGGATACAAGGGATGGGCTAACAACTGAGATGTAATATGAATAAATTAATAATAAAAATATATATAATGCCCTAGTAGAAACAAACAAACAAACAAAAAATAGTATTGTAGTCAAAAGTTCTCATATATATGTATGTGTCAATTTTCATGTGGCTAAATACGTATGTAAATGTAATTTTTGGAGATGGAATTGCTAAGTAAAAATTTCTATAAATTAAAAAAAATATTTTAAAACAGTTTATTATATACCAGTTTCTTTTCATTCCTATGACATTTCCAATGCACCCCACTTTGACCCTACTTTTCTTTAAAAAATATATTCTATGCATACATAAAAAAATTAGCTATAATTCACACATAATGAAACTATTCATTTAAAATGTAGTTCATTCAGTTTGATAATTGCATATAGCCGTGAAAGTACTACAAAGGGAATATAACCCAAATCTGTCCTCATGCTCATCCCTTTCAGTCCCTCTGTCCTTAGTTCCTGGTGACACTCATGTGGTCTGTGTCACTATAGATCAAGTGTACTCTGTGCAGTTTGCCATAAGTGTAACACTGTAGTATGTATGTGCACCGTGTACATCATTGTTGGACACAGTATGCACCATGCACGCCTCTCACAGTGTATGCTGCAAGTGCCATGTGTGTTAGTCATTCTGCTCGTTGCTGTGCTACAGTACCTGCAAGAAAACGTCCTTGTTTAGGGAGGCTGTGGCTGGGAGCAGCTGGCTGTGGTAGCAGGAGTGTCAGATTGCATCGTCAGGAGATAGAGCTGGTCTGTCACCTCCATAGCTTGCCCCCAGTGTTCTACTTCCTCCATAAAGGCCTCACCTTATAAAGGTTCCACAACCTCCAAAACAGCGCCTCCAGCTGGGACTGGGGACCTATGGAGGACTCAGAGCATTCCACCTATACATGCGGTATTTTATCACTATGACAAAACACTGTGAAAACTACCTGAGGGAATGTTTTAGTTTCTTACCTGTTAAAGTACCTTGACAAATCTTAGAGTTACAGAGGGATGGGGTGGGTAAAGGCATGGAGGGTGCCTGGGATTAAAACCAGGAGCCTTTTATGTGTTACATGCATTTTTACCACTGTGTTTTTTCTACCACTTTTAGTCATTTATTGCTTTTTCAAAATGTACATTTTCCTGGGACCAATGAGATAGTTCAGTGGGTAAAGGAATTTGCCTTCCAGCCTCATGACTTGAGTTTGATCCCTAGGACCCACAGGGTGGAAGGCAAAAAATGACTTCTGCAAGTTGTTCTCGGACCTCCACATGTGTGTCTTTCTCTTGATATAAAGAAATTTAATGAGAAAATTCAAATTGTTTTTAACAATTTTTTAAAAAAGATCTACTTAAAATATTTTATCATATATGTTATATTATAAATTAATGTGTTTTATGTGTATGAGTATTTGCCCACTTGTTTGTATGTGTGCGATGCATGTGCAGTGCCAGTGGAGGACAGAAGAGGGTGCCAGATTCCCTGTGGCTGCCTTTACGGAGAGTTGTGAGCTGCCATGTGAATGTTGGGCACTAGCCCAGCTGTGCCCTCTTCAAGTGCAGCCAGTGCCTGTGACAGCTGAGCCATCTCTCCCTGTGACAGCTGAGCCATCTCTCCTGACCATTCTTGTCTTTAAAGAGTTCTTCGTGGATCTTGGATGCAAGTCCTTTGTCAAATATGCACAATTGCATATTCTTTTTTCCAGTTTTGACTTTTCATGTTTTCACTTAAAAGTGATTACATGAATTTTGCCTCTTTTTGTTGTTGATGAAACACTTGTATTAGTACCCTTCCCTCCGTCCCTCTGTTCTCCATCCCTTCCTCTCCCCCTCCCGACACCCCTTTCTCCCATCCATGTAGGTAGGCTTTGTGTAGACCAGGCTGGATTTGACTTCAAAAAGATCCGCCTGCTCTGTCTCTGAAGTGCTGGCATTAAAAGAGTGTGCCCCACTGCCCGGCTCCGGCTATTTCAGAGGCGGTGTAGACTTACCATGACACATTTCCTATTTTACAGGGTATTGGCTTCCCTCAACCTTCCAGCAGCAATTGAAGATGTGTCTGGAGACACTGTACCTCAGTCTATACTTACCAAATCTACATCTGTAGTTGAACAGGGAGGTATCCAGACTGTCGACCAGCTGATAAAAGAACTACCTGAGTTACTACAAAGAAATAGAGAAATCTTAGAGGAGGTATGTTTGAAAAGATTGGCTTTTCAAGTAGAAACTGTTGTCTTGGTGTCCAGTAGGAATTAGGACTCATGGGAGTCAAGGGAGTCAGTGCCTAGTTGAGATCACTGCGCCTTATTTGCCTTTAGCTTCAGGAAGAATTCCATTGAGTGAGAATCATTCTTGGGGAGAAATAAATGCATGTTAGTTGAATTCATATGGCCATTGATGGTTGCGTACTAGTAAACTATGGGAATCAAACGACCTGTTCAGGCATAACACTTAGTAATTAGTCATTTCTTTTGTTGTGTATAGATATCAGGTTCTGTATTAGATATTAGATTTTTGGTTTTGTTCATGTGGTCCAAGTTGGCCTTGATCTCCTTCTGTAGCCAACGGTGACCTTGAACTTCTGATCTTTCTGCCTCTATCTCCTGATTTCTGTGATTACAAGTGTACACCCTCACACTCAGTTTATGCAGTGGTTGGGGATTGGACACATGGCTTTGTGTATGCTAGGCAAACACTTTACCAACCAGACCTAGACGGCAGGTTTCTTAGTGAACATGTGAGTTAAGATTTTAGGGACTGTGGTACATTTGTTAAACTAAGAAGTGAGTACATTGTTGTAACATCATTATTCAGGTTACACTTGCACGCATACACATGCACTATAAAATTCAGTACCTTGCACGTGTTAGGCAAGCACTATACTACTGAGCTGCCTCCCTAGATGAACTTTCTGTCCTGCTATACCTCAGATTTCTGCAGCAAGAGTGTACTACTTTTTATACTAAGCTGGGTATGGTGCCTTCACAACTATAATGCCAGCACTGGGTGGGTAGGAAGGTCACAAACTTGAGGCTAGAGTCCAAGTCATTTCAAACAGAACAGAATGTGCATACCATCAGTTAGTGGTATCGAAATATTTCCACCTTATTAGTTATCATCTCTATTGGGTATGATCATTAAAAAAAAAAAACAACCAGGCCTGGTGGCTGTCACCTATAATTCCAACACTCAGGAAGTGGAGGCAGAAGGATTGCAGAAGGTTTGAGGCCAGTCTGCTCTATATAGCAAGTCTAGGCCATTCAAGGCTGTGTAGCAAGACACTCAAAAAACCAAATCAACCCAAACCAAGTAAACAGCTCTCTCAGATCCTGTAAACAACAATTAAAAATGTTGAGGGTTTTTTTTTTTTAAATGCTAACAATGCTATCTCAAGGATTTTTGTTTCCTTTTCTAAAAGTCACTACGAATGTTGGATGAAGAAGAAGCAACTGATAATGACTTAAGAGCAAAGTTCAAGGAACGCTGGCAAAGGACTCCATCCAATGACCTCTATAAGCCTTTACGAGCAGGTAACCATAGCACAGATGACTTCATGCAAGTAAATTCTCACCTACCCACATATATTTTTTAAATTTAGACTCTGTTGTAAACTCATTTTTACTGGCCTGTGTATGAATAATGGAAACCCAGTTATTTCTCCTTGATTAACGAACAGTAGTGAAACTCATCTTGGCTCACTGTGTCGAGTGGGCGTAAGCTGACCCTGTGGGCCTCAAGGGTCTATGTATATTTTAAAGCCATGCACGAAGTGAAATGTGTGATCTTGTAATTCCTCTTTGACTTAGTAATGAATCCCAGGTGGATAAAAGAAATGAACCTTAACAGCTACTTTGAAATAGATTATGCTTTCCAAGAATTCAGTTATTAAGGTTTGTGCTTACAATAAATAGCATCTTCATTTTGGCTAGAGACTTTATTTCTGTTAGATATTTCTAAAAATGGACCTACCTTTCTTTGAAATGAAGTCATCCTTTGAGAAAGGAGCACTTTTTCCGTGAGTTGTACCTACCTATTTTGTCATGAATGACTTTTTTCTGTATTTGTTAGTTGTAGAAAGAAACTAGACAAATGTCTGTTTTCTGTCACTGGAAAAACATTAACCAAGAGACACCAAACTACCATGCTTTGGCTCCATAAGTAATTTTGTCTTTTTTTCCCCAAATGAAAACTGTAGATTGATACAAGTTGAGGTCTGTTGTCTAGTGAACTAGGGCTGTAGAAGGGAAGGAGGGCCACCCTGAGGGCCGACCAGAGTTTAAAATATAACCAGCCCCATCAGTCTGTTGAGTTCTGGAAACTCTTTTCCCTAGAGGGAGCCAAATTCAGAGCGGTATTAGATAAAGCTGTGCAAGCAGATGGACAAGTGAAAGAGAATTACCAGTCCCATCGCGACACCATTGCACTTCTGTGTAAGCCGGAACCTGAGCTGAATGCCGCCATCCCCTCTGCTAATCCAGCCAAGACCATGCAGGGCAGCGAGGTGAGAAGGTGAACTTGATGTGGGTGGTCCTGTGTTTATAGAGCTGTTTAAGCCGCTGTGTACAATGACGTGCCAGGATCTTACTGTTTAACTTGTAAACAAACAGTGCAGAAGTGGGGTAGAGGTGTAGCTTCATGGTGCAGTACTTGCTTAACTTGCACGAGACTGTGGGTTTGATTCCAAGTACCACACACTTATGCACACTCACACACAGACACATAAATACATGTAGAAGTAAGTGAAGGTTGTTATGTCTAAACTAGCATTATATACATAGTGTGATATGATGTTATTGGTTAACATTGTTATAATTTTCATTTCTTTAGTTCCTTTTGGAGCGGTACTAAGTTTTAGGTTCTCCATATGGCAGCAGTTTTCAGTCAGGTTTTATGAAAGAGGGAGGCTTGGGAAGAATAGAAACTTTCCTTGGAGTGGAAAAGATGGGTGGCCTCCTAACTGTGATTTCGTTGTGATTTTTTTCTTCTGCTTTCCATTATATTCCAATTGGCTAGGTTGAAGGGGAAATTGGCAAGGTATGCATATTAGCAAATGTCAGCGTCATGATATTTCTAAAGATGGCAGGAAAGAACCTCTGATTAGGAAAGTCCTAAAGAAGAGAAAAAAATGCAGGTGAATGTAGTGGTGGCCACTCTACAGTAGGGTGATGTAGCAGGACAGGATAGCTGCTCCCTGGTGCACAGGAAATATGCCTAGACAAGAAAAAAACACTGTTTGAAAAAGACGCCTTTTCTGGGATAGTAGATGTCTAAAGTTGTTGATCCTCTTCTTTATTTCTTGTTGTACAGAATAATTTTATATATTCTAGCAAGACTTAATCTATGAGATACTGGGTTAAGTACTTTGAAAAATTAGCAAATGAATCATAGAGAGCCTTTATTTATCTCAGTTTGTGGTCCAGCGTGGAACATTAGTCATGTACAAAAATGACAATGATACGTATGTTACAAGTTTATAAACTCAGTAGGAAAAGCATAAGGAGTTGCCGTTGGGATTTAGACAGGGCTCTTAAATTTCAGGAGTGTGTGGCACACTGAGAACAGAGGGAGAAAAAGTGAACACACATAAAGGTAGTTCCAGGGCTGAGTTAGCTTGAGTATACTGAGAGGTGGTAGAGGGTGTGGGGGAGCAGGTGCTGGGCAGCACTCCACCAGCAAGAGAGGGCTGCAGAGCTGACCGTCTGAGGGACCCAGGTCTACAGGACTGACCAGGGCCAGAACATCAGCTACGTGCCTGAATGTGGTCAGAGCATAAATGTTGAAGAGCAAGGAATGTAGACATGAGTATACCCCAGGGAACAGCAACATAACCCCCCCCCCATAGCCCTGCCCTGAGGTGCTGAGGGTTAAACCCAGGGCCAGGTACAGTCATTCAGACATTCTACTACTGAGCTGTGCCCCCCCCCCCCAGCTTGCCCCCAACCCCCACCTTTTTTTTTTCTTTTTTGGACACATGGTCTTTCTGCATTGCCCAAGCAAGCCTTTAACTTGGCGGATTGAATCTGGGGCCTTGTGCATGCTGTAAGCATGCTGTTAAAGAGCTGCATCCCTAGCCCTTTGCTTTTTTTTTTTTTAAAGAGAAATATTTGTGTGGCCTAACTTCTTTTTTTATTTTTTACTTTTTTTTTCTGTGCTGGGGATTGAAACCAAAGGCTTGTTATATTCTGCAGTCCCAGCCCATTGGTGTTTGGTTGATAAATTTATATGGATATTGTCTTTTTATTTCCCTTTAATGGGAAAGCAAAAGTGGTTTGTGCTAAGCAAAATCAGAGTTAGTAAGCCTTTATTTGTTGGTATTTTATTAATTTATACTAATAGGCTTTTTGTTAATCTTCAATGGCATTTCACACACTAAGCTATTGTACTGAAGCTGCATTTCATGACAGGTGGCAAGAAAACGCTCATTCAACACGCTGTGTGTGTGTATCACGAGACTCTTAATTAAGACAGGCATCATGCATTATCAAAGCTGTTTCAAACGCTTACCATGAAATTTGATGATGGTTTACCCAGAGTGTTCGTGGTAACAGCCATTTGAAAGTCAGGCATGGTGGGTCTCTGTGAGTTTGAGGCTAACCTGGTCTGCATAGTGAGATCCAGGCTGTATGATGAGACTGTGTTTTAAATATGTGTTTCTTGTTCTTTTTCTTTGGCTCTTTTTGTTTGTATTGTCTTATTCCAACTTGTTTTTACTGTTTGCTTGTTTCTTTTATTTGTATTATTTCTTAGAAGCCTGTCTTTCTAAGGAGAGGGCATGGCTCTGGATGGATGGGGAGGTAGGGAAGAGGGGAAACGGTAATCTGAATATATTGTATGGAAAAATATCTTTTTTTTTTTTTTTAAGTCTTAGAAGTATTTATTGGACATTTTGCTTTTTGATTTGAGACTTTCATATATGAATGAGTACAATGCATTTTGATCATCTCTTTCAACTCTGCCCACACTCTGAATCCTTCCAGTGTCCCCTCCCCAAATCTGTTCTCTTAAATTTGTGTCTTCTTCTGTAATTATTATCACAATCTAATTAACTTTCCTAATACATACTCCACATGTAAGATAGAAAATGTGGAACAGATACACAACAGAATTCTCTTTTTCCTTTTCTTTTGTTGAGAATATCCTTCTCACACACAGTAGATCCTGATCATAGTGTCCCCTCCTCTACTCCTGCCGGTTCCTCCTGACCTCTTCTCCCTTTAGAACCACTCCCTTTTGGTCTCGTATTATAAAAGAACAGACTTCTAAGAGAGAACAACTAAACATGACAAAATAAATATAATAAGGTGAAGCAAAAACTATCATATTGAAGTTGGACATAGCAACATAACAGGAGGAAGAGCTCCAGGAGCAGGCACAAGAGTCAGAGGTGCACTCTTTCTCACAGTCAGGAGTCCCATAAAAATACTAAGCTAAGAGCTATAGTATATATGCAGGGGACCTGGTGCAGACCCATGCCTGCCCCATGTTTGTTGCTCCAGTCTCTGTGAGCTCATATGCATCTTGTTCAGTTGGTTCAGAGGGTCTTGTTCTTCTGGGGTCCTCCATCCCCTCTGACTCTTAAAATCTTTCTACGTCCTCTTCTGAAGGGAGGGGTTTGATAGAGACCCCCAATTTAGACTCTCCACATAATGTCTGGCTGTGGGTCTCTGCATCTGTTCCCATCTGTTGACAGAGGAAGCCTTTCTGATGATGACTGCGTAAGGCACCGATCTATGAATATACTAGAATATCATGAGCAATCTTTTAAAAATCGATTTTCAATAAAAGATAAAAAACAAAAGCCAAACACATAGCCATTTATTGAGTTGATAGTTTGGTAACATACACTTTGCCCAGAAGCCAAAGTTTGATAATGGAAATGTTTTTCTATTGTGACGAAGTCTATTACCTACTTCCTGTTAGTCTTTTTGGGTGTCTAGTGGTAGAGTGGAGACTAGTGCTCAGACTGCTGGCAACCTGTACTTGAAGATCCTTCCATTCTAAAGCTGTGTTCTCTGAATGGCCTCTCTCCTGTGCCCTCTCCTTTTTTAAAGACAGCATCTCCTGTAACTCAGGCTGCCTTTAGATTTGCTGTGTAGCCAGAGATAACCTTGGACTTCTGGTCCTCCTGCCTCTACTTCTTAAGTGCTGGGATTATGGCTGTGCTTACCACAGTGTCTATTGGACAGAACCTTGTCCATGGTGCTGAGCTAGTTCTCTATCATGGGGAATCCAAGCCACACTTGGGCACTTTATAGATTGGTAGTCTACCCTTTCCTCTTGGTTTTTTGTTTTTTAGATTTACTTTTATTCTGTTTTAATTATGTGCTGCTGTGTCTATCAGTATGTGGGTAGGTGCACGTAAGTGCAGATGCCTCGGGAGGTTAAAGACATTGGATCCCCTGGAGCTGGAGTTAGAGACAGTTGTGAGCTGACCTATGTGGGCTCTGGGAACTGAACTCAAGTCCCATGAAAGAGCAGCAAGTGCTTATCATCTCTCCATCTCCTTCTTGATTTTTCAACTGGAGACTGTTTATCAACAAGTGTTGAGAGGCCTGCATGCTCATCACCATGATGAGAGCTGTGTTGTACACCAACTGCTGTGCTGAGCATGGCGACCTTTGTGGAGGGAAAGCCTTCTGGCTAGCTGGTGTAAGGGCCTGTTTCTCTGTGCTGTTTGTACCTCATATTTACCTTCTCTGAAATATTTGGGAAATTGATAGTTCCTCATGTCCCTAATGTGTTTGTAAATGTCATAAAGGGTTCCGTAATCTAAGATCCAACTGACAAACAAGCTTAAGGGGCCAGTCTACCTCTTGTTTGTATATGATATGTAAGCTAAGATTGGTTCTTACAGTTTTAAATGACCATGAAATAGAGACTAATGAGTGTTTTTTTGTTGTTGTTGTAACTTAGTCAACTCACTGATTTATCTGCTGTCTGAACCTGCTGCCCCTTCCTTCATAGACTTTAATACTCATTAGAGACTGTGACCAAGCCTGTTGCCAAAGGTTACTGTCTCCTCATCTGGGAAGAAGCACTGGCAGCTTGGGGGTCTTGTTCCCTCCTCCATTCTGTCTCTGTGCTGTGGCAAGAGTGGTCCTCTACCTTCCCTGATCTGTCAACTCCATCCTACCCCAGGAATTTTACATTTGTGTATTCTTTTAGGGACTTTCCACCCTACCATGTCTTTTCCTTAGTCTCAGATATCAGCCTTTCCTCCATCCTTGCCATATCGGTCTGTTAACTGCTTGTCAATGAAGGGAGGGCTCTTAAAGTTGTAGTCACCTACTGGAACAGTAATTAACATGCAGATTCATTCAGTAAGTTGTCCTGAATTTTATGGGACAGTAAATACTAGCAGCTTAATTTAATAAAGTTATTGGGTTAGTTGCATTTGAAAGCTGATTATAAGTAGGTGTATTAGTAATAGCAAACTTAGGCAACCTATAACACAGCACTTTGGGGGCTTAGTTGGAGGATGGCGAGTTCAGGGCCACCCTGGACTCTGTAATGAGATGCTGTTAAGAGATAACATAATTGCAGCTATCTATAAGAGAGAAATAAGTTCATTAGACCTTTATGTATCTTTTCTGTTAAGACACCCAGTTTTAAAAAAAGATTTATTTGTTTATTATGTATACAATGTGTGCCTACCCACCAGAAAAGGGTGCCAGATCTCATTATAGATGGTTATGAGCCACTGTGTGGTTGCTGAGAATTGAACTCAGGACCTTTGGAAGAGCAGCCAATGCTCTTAATTTCTGAGCCATTTCTCCAGCCCTGACCTTTATGTATTTTGATTTGATAGTTTGGTATGCCTCAGATTTGAGTTTATAAGCATATTTAAACAGTGGTTTTCTTGCTATCCTGGCCATTTATCTGTGCAAGCAGTTTAACCTATTTTTCTCATTATCGCCTTTCTTAAAATTAGGGCAGTATTATGCAGTCTGAAGTATAGCTAAACTAGTGCATGTGACCATTAATTATTAGGCCCCTGTAACACAAGGGAACTCTTGGTCTTTGTGTGGTATTCACACAATTGTAAAACTGTTGTTTGAAATTATATTTTTTTTCAGAGACTTAGAACCGTGGTATTTTGAAATAGCATAAGACTTGGTAAGTAGGAGCTTAGTCCTTAATTTCCAAGGTTAGAAAGTGGTATGCATGAGTCAGGAGGTGAAGGAGGCTTTCTCTGTAAATAGAGTTGACTCTTAGAATCTCTACAGTTCTCTGCTGCTGGAGAGGAACCTGTGTCCATGTGAGGCCTTTCCATCAGCTCTTATTGGTAGTTCACTAGTGGGGGTGATTTGTTGTTTTAATTGAAAATCCCTGATTGCTCTATTTTACCAATAAAGGCTGTGCTGAAAACCTGCTAACTCAGAGAGGCAGAGAAAGCACCCAGCTGAACTTCCTGCTCAGCTCACATCACAATGGAGGAGGCCCAAAAGGCTTACTAGCTCAGCTGACAGCCCAGGAGGAAAGGGTGAAAGAACCCAAGGCCAAAGGCTTGGTAGCTCAAAGCCCAAAAAGCCAAAGGCCAAGGAGCTGAGGAGCTCAAGAGCCAAAGAACTAAAATCCCAAGAATAAATCCCAGAGCTAAAGTGCTAAAGACCCCTTCTACTTTTACAGGCTGTCTTGAACACCTCTCAAGTCAAAGTCCCTCCTTCTCTTTAATCTCTGTCAGTTGGTTCCTTGCTCTGTGTCTTGACCTAGAGCTAACTTTATTAAATCCTGTGTATAGATAGCTGTTGGATTTAAGGTGTGTGTAAGACTGGCTGAAGCACATCTTCATCACCTGTTTACAATAGACAAAGTTCTTGGATTAAAGGTGTCTTAGGGCTCAACCACAAGAAATGGATTTACAGTTCAATCTTAGAGATCACAGTGGGATCAAAGACAGATTTTTACAGTTCACAATCTCAGGGATCACAATGGGATCAAAGATCCTGTAAGAGTGATTCGAACCATCTTTTAGGCCTGCTGTTTGGTGAGAGGACCTGAGTTTCTATGCTGTGTCACACAGTGTGTCTGCAGACAGTGGTGCTCCAGCTGTGGGCCCTAGCTTGTTTGCCCTTCTGCGGATTTCCATTCTTCCACAGCTTACATTCATTTTTGGCTGATGAAACATGAGGATGATACCACTTCCTTTTTCTTCCCTCTTTTCTCATTCTGATGTTTTTGTTAGCCAGACAGTCTGCACAGAGGTTTTAAAACAAAGTTAGTCCATTATCACCTTAACAGTGCTAGTAGAAAATTAAATTTTTTGTGTGTGTGTGTGTGGTGAATGTGAGCACATGCTTACATGTGCATGAGCACACGCTTGAGGAAGCCAGAGATTGTCCCTGGGTGTCTTCCTCTATCATTTCTTCCTCCCATTTTTTGAAACAAGGTCTCAGTAAGTCTGGAGCTCAATGTTGTTTGGTTTGACTTTCAGGGCAGTAAGTCCCTGTGTCTCTCTGCCTGTTCCACCTTATCACTTACCCCAGCACTGGGGCTGGGGTTGGTTACAGCCATGTGCTACTGTTTCCAGCCTTTTTTCCTTTTTAAACATGGGTGCTGGAGATCCAAACTCAGATCCTAATGCTTAGAACCATTGAGCCATCTCCTCAGCCCTCCCAATATATAATATTTTAAAAATATTTTAAACTTATATATCCTATTTCACCTTGCCAAATAAAAATTAGGCACATAATTAAGAAGGTAGCTTAAATTCACTAAATAAATGAGACTTTAATTTCTGATCTGTTTCATATATATATAATTTGTCTGAATGCTTAGATTTCTAAGCCTTTGATCTGTGTAGTTGAAAATGTGTTAAATGTTTGGAGTTGTACCATCAACCTCAGGTGCCAGGTCGCAGTGCTGCAGAGTGGGCTCCGCTCTGTGCAGGGATTACAAATCTTGAGTACCAGGGAATAATGAATCACTTTGATCTTCACAGTTGTTCTGAAACCCATATTATTTCCATCTTACAAGTGAGAAGATTGCCCTTTCCAGGAACTCACCTGTAACCAAGTCCACCCTGCTGGCTCCTGCTATTCCAATGTTTTCTTTCTTCCCTTCTTTTTGAAACAGTGGTTCTGGGCATTGAATCCAGGGTCTCATGCATGCTAGGCAAGCTGAAAACCATGACCTGTATTCATAGCCCTGAATTTTCTTTTCCTTTCCATTCCACCATGCTCTCTAGAACTTAATGTGTAGTCCAGGCTGTCCTTGAAGTCAATAGTTATCCACCTGCCTCTGATTCCCAGTGCTGGCATTAAAGGCGTCTAATACCAAACCTAGTTTGAAATACTTTCTTTCCTGTAACTTTGACTTTGGTAGGTCCCATTTGTTTCCTATACTAAAGCTTTATGTTTTGAACATATAAAAAATGTTTAGGACCCACAGTGCAGTGCTCAGGGATGCCTTACCACTGACCATGTATGTGTTTGCTGTTTAGGTTGTAAATGTCTTAAAATCCCTATTGTCAAATCTTGATGACATAAAGAAGGAAAGAGAGGGTCTTGAGAATGACCTGAAGTCAGTGAACTTTGACATGACAAGCAAGTTTTTGACAGCTCTGGCCCAGGATGGTGTGATAAATGAAGAAGCTCTGTCTGTCACTGAGCTGGATCGGATCTATGGTGGTCTCACAGCTAAAGTCCAAGAGTCTCTGAAGAAACAGGAGGGACTTCTAAAAAATATACAGGTAAATTTATATATTTAACAGGAAGTGTGTGGCAGACCTATGACCATTGAAGATTGTCAAAACGAAGAATTCACAGAGTAAAGCATGGTGTATCTATATAGTTTGCAAAAATAAAGGGTCTTTACAGCCCAGACTGGCCTGGAACTCACTGTCACTGTGTGACACAAGTGGGTCTCACACTTGCCATCCTTGTGTGTTTCCCTCCTAAGTGCTGGGGCTATGAGCAGCATGCATTCTTAATGGCTATATTCACCTGGTATGTGTGAGGCCCTAGGTTCGGTTCCCAGCACTAGAACAAAGCCAATTCTCTGGCTAGGGTGCTGCATGCTGTTGAGAAGGCTTTACTACTTCAGACTCATGTTTTCCAAATCATTTGTAGTGTTTCCTTTTTATTTTTCTTGTCATGTGTAAGGAAGAATCAGAAATAGTTGGAATCCTTACTGCCTGCAGAATTGTCTGGCAAAATCATACAGACTTCATTATGCATTTATGCATCAGTTTGGACTAACAAGACTTGAGACTTTGCTTTTTTAATCAGTGAATATGCAGATTTCTATAATGGTATAAAGTATTCTAAAACAATTTTTGTCTTGAGTGCTTTTTGTGTTATAGAATGATAAAAAATGGTGACCATTATTGATTGTGTTTTGATATCCATTGGATTTTTTGATATTTTTATTTAAAAGTCAAAGTAATACACTGACACAAAGCAAATTCCAGATGCTGCTCGTAATTTTGCAAACCAGCATTCATGATATCCTAGTTGCAAGAGGGAGCCGTACACTTGTTGTGTTTTGCTATTTGATACGGTCTCACTGTGTATCCCTGACAGGCTTGGTGGTTTTAGAGACCTGCTTGCCTCTCTGCCTTTCCAGTGTTGGGATTAAAGGTGTGCACACCCAGCCCCAGTACAAGTATTTTGATTGCTATCAGGATGGCTCAAGGGGATAAAGGTGAATGCCAACAATCTTGATTGCTCAGTCCCTGGGCCGGTGCAGTGGAAGCCAAGAACCAGTTCTTGAAATTTGTCCTCTGACTTCTGATGTGTACTGTGGCACATGAACACCTGCACGCATACATGTATATTCAATAAGTAATAAGTGAAAAAAGATTTAAAAATACTTTAAGCTGAATTAAATTGATAACAAATATACATTTTGTGTGTGTTTGTCTGTTTTTGTGTTTACCAAGGTCTCCCACCAAGAATTCTCTAAAATGAAGCAGTCTAATAATGAAGCTAACTTAAGAGAGGAAGTTCTGAAGAACCTGGCAACGGCGTATGACAACTTTGTCGAGCTTGTAGCCAACTTGAAGGAGGGCACAAAGGTATCGTGCACACATGAGGGCCGAGAGCTAATACGTACAGATGGAAAGGAAAATGGGATGCTGTTGATATTTCTGGGTGGCGCAAATACTGTACTTTTGATTTGGTTTTAGTGCCGTTTGCTTTTGTCCGGCTTGTGGAGTGAGAACTCTGGGGAGGCAGCAACATCTTGGCGGGCCTTTAAATTTTGTAGGGAAGGGACTAACATACTGCAGATAGCAGGAATTAGAGCTGTCTGAAGTCAGTGGTATCTTGTTAAGGTCTGGTTGGTACTGATCTTGGTAGAAGGGGACGTGTGACTCTGACCTTGTGTGCTGTCGGGTGGTGAGGACTAACTTGGACCTGCCTGCGTGACAGGGTGCTTTCCAGCTGTGTCCTAAGTACTCTCGTCGCTCTGCCTCACAGGGTTGCTCTAGTTCTCATTGCTTTGCTTTTGCGACAAGGGATTTTTAAAATGTTCAGATGTAAAGTTCCTTTCGGTTCTCAACTCCATAATGGTCATTGAGTGAAGTTGCTGTGGTGGGATGCAGCGTTTCTCCTCAGCAGGCCTTTGAATAGAGAGCACTGGAAAGCCTTGGATGGGGACCATGCAGGGCCATTCATTGACTCAGGGCTTTGTACAAGCAGGTGCTGTGAGGGTTCTCCAGAGAGTCTTGGGCATTATCTGCAGTGATTCACAAAACCTGCAGTTTTGTAGTTAGTACTCACCAAGACAGTAGATTTAGAGTCATCATGTAATAGTTGATTTTTGTCTAGGGATTGGGAACATGTTCACAGTTGTACAACTTTTTTTTTTAACTTAAAATTTTTTATTTTTTATGTATTGACTGTATTGCTCCAGCCCAATGTTTTCAGAACTTTAAACATTTGTGATAATGAGGAGATGGCTCAGCTGTTAACACTGGCTGCTGTCAGAACACCTAGGTTTGGTTTGGTTCTCAGCAGCCACAATCGTCAAACTCCAGTTCCAGGGACTCTGACGCCCTCTTCTGGCCTCTATGGGCACCAGGCACACAGACATATATGCAGGCAAAACACCCGTATGTAATGGAAGTTTTGGTTTCTTTGTAAACTCAGTTGTGATATGTAAACGTTTTTATTTTTTTATTTTTTGTTTTAATCCCAAGTGTGGGTTTTCAGTTGGAGTTTCAGTTTGTCCATAGCTGTTAATTGTCCATGCAGGGCGTGGCTTTTGGCAGCTGGTAAGGTCTTCTGCGCGCGTGGCATGGAGAGGGGCTTGGTCTAGGGCTCTGAGGATATAAATGACAGCTCAGAGAAAGCATGGCATGTAGCAGTTTGAAGAGACCGGAGACAGACAGTGTGGCAATTTGGAGCGGACATACGGAGAAACCGGGCGTGGGCGAGCAGTCAGCGAAGTCACTCAGAACCCGCGTGGACGAATCCGACGTTTGGCGAAGTGGGACGCTCCTCCTCCCAAGTTCGCCGTGGGGTTCCGGGCTCGCCAGGCGGCCGCTATATGGTTGCTAAGGACGTAGCGCAGGCGGTAGAAGAGGGTCATGATGTCCTTCCTGGTTGCTTGCGTTACCCCCGCCCACCCGAGGTTGGAGAGGCATCGCCGCGACCAGGCAGGACGTCCTGAGAATCACCGAGAGAATCCGTCACCGCCATTGACCAACTAACTGCCCACAACTTTTAACTTACTGTCATTTAATATTTTGTGCTAGTATTCTGTAAACACGAGCTCATTAGTTTTATTTCCTTACCAATCTTAGGACATTCTTAGTACCTCGTTAACTCAGTTGATAGTATGAGTGTATCTTATGTGATTGATCTCAGCTTCTAGATTTAGTTCATTGATAAATTATTATTAGATTGTATTTTTCCCTAGATTGCTTTTTAACTTTTTACTTGTATTTGCTCTTTGCTTATAGTTTTACAATGAGCTGACTGAAATCCTCGTCAGGTTCCAGAACAAATGCAGTGACATAGTGTTTGCACGGAAGACAGAGAGAGACGAGCTCCTGAAGTGAGTTTGTTCTGTGTATCAGACTGTACTTACAGCTACTTTCTTGTGTCTGGGGTGAAGTGGGTGGTGCTGATGCAGCCGTTGCCCTTCTTCTTTCTGAGTGTTTCAGAGTCATAGGGCATCTTGATCTGGGATGAAAGCGTGAGAACGAGTAGAAGGCCACATGTGGGAGTACATCAGAGTACAGATGTGAAAAGGCTCAAGAGTATTAATTTGGGGAAGACAGGTGACCACTTCAGAAAATAGCACAGCTCCTTCTGCAGGAGGCACAGAGAAAGCGGGGCCTGTAATAGGGTACTGACATTGCAAGTAAGCCAGAGAAGTTGGCCCATATTTACACAAGGGTACCGTGTTTATGATGTGAGTATGTGAGTAAGGGAACGGAACTTAGCCAACTTTGACTGACACCTTAGGGGAGATGGCCATACCCGGCACTAGGCCTTTTGACAACTAGAACACTGTCCTCTGTGTAGGTTATCCCCAATTAAACATATGCACATATATGTACACATTCATATACACATAGGTACATACATATATGCACTCATGTGGATATACATCTACATATATCTGTATATTTAGGAAGCTTATAAAATTGTATGGTTCTGGATGGCTCTTTCAAACATCCCTAGTATTCAGTTATCCCTCTCCCACCCCGTGCTCTGCCTCACCCTTCCATTACCTTCCCTACGTACATCTCCCTCCTGATTCATTCTCCACCATGTCACCTGTGTCTGTTCTTCCTACCTCCCTTAAGATCTTTCTTCTCTCTTCCTCCAGCGGCCCGTTTCTAGTTTGCTGGTTTGTAGTTTCCAAGTAAACACACAAGTCTAAAGTGACTGTTCCACATAGGTCCTTTGTGAATCTGGGTGACCTCAATCACTATAATTTTATCCAGTTATGACCATTTGCCTGCAAGTTTCATAATTTTACTGTTAATTGAAATCTTTTAATTGTATTTCATTTTCTTTTCACAAGAAACACTGGTGCCAGTGGTGGTGGTCGGTGGGCAGAGCAATTGTGGTATTTTTCATTATTTAGCTGTGACTTAGTAGCTTTGATTTATATCATTAGTAAGGGTGTAGGAAATTTTCATTTTCCCATGAATATGTTAATTATTGGAGTATATTAAAGGGAAAGTCTTAAGTTAAGGATATATATATCTATATATATAGATATATGAGATATTTTCAAGTCTGACCTTTAGAGTGTTAATAGTGACTAAAAACTCTACATTTGTAAGCAGTACTTACTTACAATAAGTACTTAATATTTTTCTTTTCTTGAAGATAGTAGGTCTAATTTATCTTTCACCTGAGACCCTTTTTGAGAATGAATGTGTGGGTGGCAGGTGGGAGCTGTGGCTGTGGTAAGGACAACTAATTGTGATTTCAGGACTACTGGTCCTACTGCAGGCATCATTCGTCCCCCGAGAGGCTGATTGCCATCGTGCCACTGGTGTGTGTGGACCTTAAAAGTTCCATGAGATTTTTGAATTTGAATGAGTTAATTTGAATTTACTGAGGAAACTTTGAATTTGAAGATACTTTAAATTTATCATTTAACACTTTTATGTTTTGGTGTCTTTTCTGTGAGTTTATTCTAGTGACAGAGTGTCTTAGAGATTACCCTAATGACTGATGACCTAGTGACAGATTAACCTAGTGATAGTTAACCCTAGTGGAAGATGACCTTCGTGACAGATGACCTAATGACAGATTAACCTAGTGATAGTTAACCCTGGTGATAGACAACCCTAGTGACCAATGACCTTAGTGACAGCTAACCCTAATAATGGATAACCTTAACGACAGATTATCCTAGTGGCAGATGACTCTAGTGACAGATTGCCTCAGTGACAGATGGCCTTGATGACCCTAGTGACAGATGACCTAGTGACAGATTACTTAGAGATAGTTAACTCTAGTGACAGATGACCTCAGTGAGAGATGACCCTAGTGACTGATGACCCTAGTGACTGATGAACTTAGTGACAGTTAACCCTAATGACAGCTAACCTTCATAACAGATTATCCTAGTGGCAGATGACCTCAGTGACAGATGACTCTACTGACAGATGATCCTGCTGATAGTTGGTTTTAGTGATAGATGAACCTAGTGACAGATGACCTCAGTGACAGAGGACCCTAGTGACAGATGATTGTATTGATAGACAATCCTAGAGACAGATGACCTCAGTTACAGAGGACCCTAGTGACAGATGATTGTAGTGATAGACAATCCTAGAGACAGAGGACCTCCTTAATGAGAGATGACCGATTATCCTTGTGATAGATGACCCTAGTGGCAGGTGACCCTAGTGAGAGATGATGCTAGGGACAGAGGACCCTAGTGACGGGTAACCATAGTGGCAAATTATTCCATTGACAGATGACTCTAGTGACATTGTTACATTATCTTTTAACATAAAATAGCTCAGTGCCACTTTTCTTTAAATAACAGGTCAAAATTTGTTCTAGAAATGTATACAATGATTAGCATAATTAGCTCTCATCTTTGTTTTATTTGTTGTTTGTTTGAGACAGATTTTCTGCTACATAGCCAGGCTGGCCCCAAACGTGCAGTCTTTCTGTCTCTATATCCCTGGTGCTTGGATATATTTTGTGTGGGCACTGATGTCATACCGTATTGAAATGTTAGCCAAATGATTTGAATGGGTTGTAGTTCTCTGACAATTGTGCTAATAGCTTTTTGTTTTGTAATTAGCTCTTGTTAGATAGGAAGCAGACTTTTAAGCCTGCTGTCCTCATTAATATGTTGCTTATTTCAGTTGTAACTAAGGTGTCTGAGAAAATCTACCCTTTTAGCTAGGTTTTAGAAATAGAATTAGGAGGCATATTTTACTTCATATGTGAAGAAAAGCAAGCAAAAAAAAAAAAAAAAAAAAAAAAGAGGCATATTATTGGTGCTTTTTTTTATGGTGTCAATCTAACACCCTGTCTTTCATAAGGGATCTGCAGCAGAGCATCGCCAGAGAGCCCAGTGCTCCTTCCATCCCTCCCCCAGCCTATCAGTCCTCCCCAGCAGGGGGCCATGCAACAGCTCCTCCAACTCCAGCTCCAAGAACCATGCCGGTGAGTAGGCCAGGCCTCTGCTGCACCCTTGCAGCTGGTAAGTTCTGAAGCCTGCAGTGCAGGGAATTGGTGGTTCCCACCTGTGGCCAGGGCCCAATCTTCAAATGCCGTCAGTGTGTAAACACAGTGGTACTCATGGATTTTTATCCTCCAAAATGGTCAGGCTGAGTGAAACACCACTTTTAGAATGGACTTTCCCCTTGCATATGAATGAATAGTGGTGGAGAAAGATGCTCAACCATGTCCTCAGAAGTGGCTGAACAAACTGAGAGCATGAGTTGCAGAGTTTGAGACACCTCTGTTTTCTAAAATACATGGAAGACAGGAGGGGGTTGTAGATGAGAATGAGCAGTTCCTTATGGTCTTTGTGTGAACCTCGGCTTGAGTTTGGATCACAAAAGCAGCCACAGGAGGCCTTTCTTTCAGGTGAATAGGGAATCTTGGATTTGGACTGAATATTCCCAGTCCTAGGGAACAGCGTGATTGTTTTGGTGACTTGCTAAGTGTTGATGTCTGGAGGGCTGGCACCGTGAGACTAGCAGCTTCAGATGGTTTTACAGAAGCATAGGAGATGAAGTAGTGTTAACGACGATTGCTGAATTTCACTGCTACATGAGTGATTGTAGGCTTTAAAAGTTTTCACAGGTTTGAAGACTTTTGTAAAAAGAATTTGGGGCCTGGCAGTAGGCCTAGCATTGCATCTGCCTGTTGGTGGAGGCAGCATGTGCCTAGACGGCAGCACCAGGAAGAGCGGTGGCCTCTACTCTACCACATTCTAGAGTAGTACACTCATTTTGAAGAGTATTGCAGACATTGCCCACCTCCTTCAGTTTAGTTCCCTTGGTTTGAGGCGCACACTGCACCTCTGTATCACTGCTTGTTTCCTCTTCCAGCCTGCTAAGCCCCAGCCTCCAGCCCGGCCCCCACCTCCTGTGCTCCCGGCAAACCGAGTTCCTCCTGCTGCAGCTGCCCCAGCAGGGGTGGGCACTGCTTCTACAGTGCCGCAACAGACCCCTGGCTCTGCTCCCCCTCCACAGGCTCAGGGACCACCGTACCCTACCTATCCAGGGTATCTCGGGTAAGGCAGTGACACCCTTTGTCACCAAGAAATGACTGATTTCCAGCTGTGATTTACAAACAGGTTCATCCCTTCTCTGAACACAGGCCTCATGAAATTAGCCGTGCTGCCAACTTGCCTGAAATTAAAAATCCTGTTATAGCTACTTATTCAAGTAGCTGAACAACTATTTCCTAGGTATCTAGGATATATATTTTTATTGTTTGTATCTTACATTTATATAAACAGATCTATTCTGTGTGAAATCTACAGTATATGTCCCCTGGCTGCCCTTATTAATGTGAAGCATATCTCAGTATCTGATAAACTGAATAGAAATGTAGACAGTTATGTATCCATCCATCCATCCATCCATCCATCCATCCATCCATCCATCCATGGTTCTGGGAACTGAACCCAGGTCCTCTGAAAGAGCAACCAGTGCTCTTAACCAGTGTGCCACCTCTCTAGCCCTAAACAGGAACATATTTAGAGAATTAGATTGCCTACTAGTTAGATTCAACATTATTGTTTTCTGGGTAATATTAAAAGTGTGATGTCCCTAGCTGGGCATGGTAGTGCATGCCTTTAATTCCAGCACTCCGGAGGCAGAGGCAGGCAGATCGCTGTGAATTCAAGGCCAGCCTGGTCTACAAAGTGAGTCCAAGACAGCCAAGGCTGCACAGAGAAACCGTGTCTCAAAAAACCAACCCCCCCTCCCAAAGTGATGCCTTTGATATAGTTAATGGTAGGAGTGCCTTTTCTCTGTATCTTGAAACAAGTCCTTTGCCTTGCTCATCTTCCCTAGAAGAACAAAAATAAAAGAAAATGGCTTTTGTTGAAAATTGACTTTAGAGGGATTGATTTACAACCCAATGTTTTGTTTTTTCACCATCAGGTATTGCCAAATGCCCATGCCCATGGGCTACAACCCCTACGCATATGGCCAGTACAGCATGCCATACCCACCGGTGTATCACCAGAGCCCTGGACAGGCTCCCTACCCAGGAGCCCAGCAGCCGACCTACCCCTTCCCTCAGCCCCCGCAGCAGTCTTACTATCCACAGCAGTAATGCTGCCACATGCTGGCTGGCTCAGATCAGAGGGACAGGACAGCAGCTGCCATCAGTGTTCTAAGCCATGCTCTGGTCACTTGAGCAGACCTTGTTCTACCGATTGACATGGATGATTTCTGTCTGTGGCTAAAAGCTGAAGGCTGGGCTCCACCTCCACATGTGATCGCACTTGTGAGATTCTGCTGCTGCAGTATAAATACTAGGTATAATAGCATTTGAAAAAAAATTGCAGTTCATAAAACATTGACAATGAGAAATTAAACCTGCAAGTGAAATGTTTGAAATTAGCATACTTTATACTATGCGGTTGGGACAAAGATGGCTTAAGTACTGATATTTAAGGAAAATGTTTTCTTCCTCTTTTGGTTTATTGATTTAGCTTAATTTCTATTATGATATTTTGCATAATCAAGGCATTGTAAATCTTATAATTTAAAAATAAATTACTTAAGAACAGTTGTCATTGTTATGTTTTGTCATTGGTTCTCATTGCTGTCTAATTCCTTTCTGGTATTAGCCACATACTTTGTATGTTCACAGGTTAAATGTACTGTGTTGAAATGCGTGAGCAGTGCAAGTTAACGGTCAGGTTCAAGGTTTCTGTACGAAAGCCCAAGGTGTAGCATCACAGTTTATCTGTCATATGCTGACTAGTAAGCTCATTTTGATATTTATTTTCAAAAGTCCTATAATGTGGAAGATACACACAATTGTTACCAAAGATTCTTCAAATAAATATAAAATTTAAAAAGTATATATTTAATGTTTTATTGTTAGATTTTTCCAAGAAAATGATGCAAATTCTGGTAATAATTCATGTCCCCCACCTATAATCTGGTTAAAATGAGCAGCTGCCATCAGTATTGTCTGATGTGGTAGAATCATGGAGAAATTTCCCTGTGCCTTTCTAGTCTCTGGTTCCATCCATTCTTATCCTGTAATGTTTAATTAATGCACAGTGTATTTGAACAGATCTTAACCTTTCTTTTAAAATTGCTTAGTATTTTTTTAAAATTTTGTGGCTCCTGAAAGATGAGGTTATTTTGTAATTCAGGGAGCTACAGGATAATTGTTGGGGACATGTGTTTTGTTGCTATATAGGCCTCAGTGACAGTGAGGACATGCATTCTGGACCAGGACGCTGTGCAAGCGAGAGTTGTCCTGGGTCTCGGTGGGGTCTGTGTGCAGTTTGTTCCCACATGTTAGGTGTGCGGACAGATTTCTAAGCTGTGTCTGCTCTCTGAGTTTAATACTGGCCTTCTCTTGCACTATCATCTCATTTAAATGGCATTGTCATTCAGTCACTGTTGCTGTCGGTGACAACCGAAGCTGGTATTTCAAATGTAAGGCTGAAGATACGATTGTAAAGGGAGTATATTGGTTTAAATGTGTATTTTAAGCAACTTACTTTGTTGTTGTATGCAGAAAACACAATGACGTGGTAATTCAGTATAAATGACTGATTGCTGCAATATGGACATTGGCTAAACCTTGGCAGAACTAACAAACATATCATTGCTCAGCTCCAATGCTCTGGATTACTCAGTGCATACGATGGGTTTATTGAGTCCTCTGTAAATGGCATTTAAGTTCTATGTCCCCCCTCCCCCACTGAGTATCTTATACTGACATAAGACCTCCCCTGAGTTAGGGAGTTCCCGGACTGCTAGTCTACTTACAAAACAAACACCAAAAGAAAAGAACAAAGAAAAAAAAATGGCCTGAATATTCTCTTGGGGGAAGGCAGATGGAGGTCTAAAGGAAAAGGTAAATGTGTCAGAGAACCAAAGGGAGGAGGGGTCAGGCCATCAGCCCTCCCCTCACTGCCCTGGGCTATTCCTGCAGGGTCACAGAGGGCAGTCAGCATGGAGGGCAGCTCCGGTCAGCCGCCTCCCAGCTTGGCTCCTTAGGGAGGCTTCCCTTTTGCCAGGTCTCTAATCCTTTAAATTGCTCAGGATGTTCCTCTGGTCTTGGATTAGGCACCATTGATCTGCAGTGCTAGTTTGCCTTCCTAAGCCTGTCTAGTTTGACAAGGACTGGTGGAAAGCCTCTTCGTGTGCCTACTGTCCTTCCTAGAAACCAGATGACGGCCGTCACCGGGGCGGGTTTGCCAGCACGCTCTAATCCTGTGCTTGGTTTGCCGTGCTCTTCAGAATGCACTGCAGAACTTACTATGCATGATGCCGTTTACTTAGAGGTAGAGGGTTCCACTCTGGCTCATGTATGTTATCCCGTGTTTATAATTAGACTTTCTGTTACCTTCTTAAATGAAAGTATCTGCCCACAGGCCATTTGTGCTGGCTTCCTAAGCCTGTTATGAAATGAATTATCTGCCAGCTACTGAAACTGCTGAGAAACCAGTCAGAAGTGGGGAAAAGCCATCCTACTTGGATTTCCTGTCATCAGAGATTGATGGCTTGACCACTTGGTGTGGTCCATCCCTGAGCTTGAGAGCCATTTCTCTGCTCCTTGGTCTCTTTCTTAGTGGAGAAAAGCAGCCACACGTCACGGCACAGCAAACAGTGTCTCTGAGACCCCATAGGCCACACTCCAGCATCCTTGTAATCATGCCCCCATCCCAGTGTGGATGTCACAGTTGTATTTTCACCTCTGTCCCAGCCAGCTACCTTTCTAGTCAAAACAGATTTTTTTTTTTTTAAATTGAGATTTACAGTTTGCAAACATTCCTTTGTATACATTGTCCAATTGTATGAACAGGATAAAATAGTAAACAGGCCTCAGTTTGCTAGTGGGAATTTTAAAATCCCCCTGGCATATCACTTCTAAGACTTGATTGGTTGTTAGTTGACTCATAGTGTAGAACAGGGCACAAGCTGGACAAAACCTTCCCAAGAAGAGTTAAAATTGCTGGTTTAAATACAGACTTTAGAACTGAATGGAAGAGCAAAGAAGGAAAATTATATTTTTAACAAAAGAGAATATTCAGGCTTTATTTCTGGTATGAAGTTTATATTTTTAAGAAATATATATCCTATATTATCACACCAGAGATTTTAGATTCCTTTCTGATTACAAACATTGCTGGTAGTTGGGTTATATTTTTATTGTATTCATTTCTCTTAGGGGGAAAATTGTAAAGAAACAAAAAGATTCCAGATGAATGTATCCTAGAAATAAAAGTTGAAAGATTCTTACTTCTGTGGAGTATGAATTCTTATTTAAAGTGTTTCTCCTTCAGCTTCATAGTTTCCACGGTTGCCTTTCCAAGTGGTGGGCTGGGAAGAAATGCATAGGCTTGCAAAGGGAAGCCTGCTAAGTTTAATAGCTGTCTGTCTCCTCATTTAATTGTTCTGGGTAAACTGTGCTTTTCGTTCATTAGCAGTTTGGCTGCAGCTCTTTCAGACATGCATTTTCTCCCAGAGACATTTTTAAAAGTCCAATTTTGGGAGCAGGTCAACAGGTTGCTACAGTATTCATTTAATTGGAGAAGGAAGGATGACGAATGTGTTCTTCCCTCCCTCTTTATTAATGCATGCTAATGACATAAAAGAAGACATTTAATTACAGCATTTCATACATGTATATCACAAGCTTCGGTCACGCCCTCCCGTTATCTCCTTTTGTGATTCCTCCAGGGACAAGGCTCAGGAGTCACATAGTCACCCTTCTTTCTCTCTTCCACTTCTGTCTTTTTTCTTTTTAAATTAGATTATGCATATGAGAGAAAACATGAACATTTCTCTTACTTTGCTTGACATAATGAACTCCAGGTTCATTTTCCTGTAAATGACACAATTCTTTTTGGCAGAATAAAACTTGATCAGTTGATAAGCACCAATGCTGATTCCATGACTTGACTATTGTGAGTAGTGCCTTAGTAAACATGGGTCCAGGCACCTCTTCTGTGTCTTAGAGTTCTTGAGGAGGATATACCTAGGAATGCTATGGGAGGGTCATATGGTAGTTCTAATGTTAGTTTCTTGAGTTTCCTTTTCACAGCAATTGGACATTTACAGAAAACTGAGCAAAAAGCACAAGGGGTTTCCGTCTCCTTCCACCCCACATCAGTGGTTCCCTGTCTGTATGACTGAGTCAATACTCAATCATTGTTACATCAGGACCCACTTTGGTCCTGAAAGACAGTTTTGACAAAAGCATTATGCAGAATAGATTTGCAGTCTCCGAAGTCCGTGTGTCTTCTGCCTACCCTCTCTCTCCCTTCAACTGTTTCTCTAGTGTTGCCTTTTCTAGAACGTTAGAGTTGAGGTTGGAATGACCCACTATGTAATAGCCTTTTGAGGCTAATTCCTGTGTGTCTGTTTCCCCCATGCCGTTTCATGGCTCGACAGCACAGTGGGTGGATTTACCTGGGCATGCCACAGCCCAGCTATCCACTCGTCTCTTGATGGATCTTGGATACTTTTAAGTCTTGAGACGAAACATTCTTGTACGCGTATGTGTGGCCATACAGTTTCAGTGTTATCTGGGTGAAAAATCTCACTGCAACTTCTGGATAGACCATAAACCACTTTGAAACATTGTCATTTCCCACAGTCTCTTTACTATTTTTGTATCCCAGCAGCAATATGTATTTCTCCTCATCATTCTCAGCACTTAGTATTATCTGTTTTCTGGACGTTAGTCATTGGAATATATGTGTGTGATATTAAGTCATTGCTTTGAATTCATAATTCACTGAAGATGCTAATTGGCCTCTCATTTGCTAATATACTGATGTTTGTGGAAAATTTATCCATTTTTTAAAAAGATCATTTTGTTTTATGTATGTATTTTGTCGGCATGTATATATGTGCACTTCATATGTGTCCCTATTCTCCCTGGAGGCCAGAAGAAGACATTATATCTAGAACTGGAGTGGAAGATGCTGTGAGCCGTTGTGTGGGTCCTGGGAATTGAACTCAGGTCTTGTGCAGGAGTAGCTAGTACTTTTAACTGCAAAGTCATCTATCTATCTGTCCCTGATCTCACTTTAAAAAGAAAAACTGAAGTCATTTTCTTACTGACTTTTAAGGATTCTGTGTATATTTTAGATAGAGTTCCATTATCAGATGTGTTTTGTAACCCCCTCCAAATTTGGTACCTTACTTCATTCCTATGTTAACATTCTTCAAACTTCAAGTATTTTATTTTAAAATGAGTATATTGTAGGAATACGCAATATAGATAGTAAAGTTAAGAAATTAAACTTTTTTTTACTTTATTATTAAAAAACCCTTGGTAATAAAAACATCACCAAGCTTTCACACCCGCCACCCCCCACCCCCACCCTGAGACAGGGTTTCCCTGTGTAGCCTTGGCTGTCCTGGACTTGCTTTGCAAACCCAGGCTCAGCTAGGTTTTCTCGTCCTGCACCCTAGGAATGTTTTATAATTAGTGTTTCATATTTAGATCAACATTGACAGTTGATAGTTTTTTAAAAAATTATTTATTTTTATATTTATGTACATTGGTGTTCTGACTACATGTATGTGTGTATGGGTGTCAGATTCCCTGGAACAGGAGTTACAGACAGTTGTGAGCTGCCACGTAGGTGCTGGGAATTGAACCCAGGTCCTCTGGAAGAGCAGCCTGTGCTCTTAACAGCTGAGCCATCTCTCTAGCCTGAAAGATAGTTTTTTTTTTTCTTTCTTTCTTTTTTTTTTTTTTTTTTTTTTGCCAACTGAAGAATTGTAGGCTGAGTTTGTTTATTTTCAACGTGAAACAGCATTCTCTCTTTGCCTGAACAGTTGTCAAGAGTTCTAGTGCATTCTTGTTGAAGTGCCGGTAAAATGAGCTCACCTCTGACTTTTCAAATCTCCGGGTTTTCTGCAGTCTGAATACAATTTACTGAGGCTTTTGCTGTTCTTTGAGCTTCATTTGTGTTCCTGTGTCTTCCCAGAACTTTCCAGCACACTGCTGTGGCAGAGACAGGGTTTTGTGTAACTAGCCCAGGCTGGCCTTGAACTCCTGATCCTCCTGCTCAGTGCTGACCCCTGGCTGCAGGCTTGGGGATTCCAGGCATGTGCCTGCACGTGGTGTTCTGCTCTTTGCTCTCTTTCCTGATTTGGCATTCCCACTATACCTGTGGTCTCAGCTGCCTCACAGTTTGTAGACACTCTGTTCCAGTTTTGCATTCTTTTTACTTTTTGCATTCCCACTGAGAAGTTTCTGTTGATAGCCTTTCAAGGTTGCCAATTGTTTAGTGTGCACCTCACCCCCAATCTGTATTCAGTGTACTAGCATTTTGAGTGGTGCTGGACATTGAACCCTGTGCTTCAGACATGTTAGGCAAGTATTCTATCACGGAGCTGTATTTCCCGGCCCAGGTTTCAGTCTACTGGTGAGCCTAGCCAAGTTCACTCTGTCTCTCTTACGTGGCTTTGGTTTCCAGCATTTCCTTTTGTGTTCTTAGGATTCCAATCTGTGTACTTATTCTTGCACGATGTCCATTTTTTCCCCTACCAGAACTCTTAGCATAGCAATTATTTAAAATTCATAATAAAAGCGTTCCCTAATCTTTGCCACATGTGGGTCTGGTTCTAGTGAGGCTTTTGTTTTTTCTGACTCGGCCTTTTAGCATGCCTTGTTGAAAGAGAGACAGGATGTATATTGGATAAGGGAACTGAAATAGAGAACTGTAGGATCAGAGTTAATGCTCCTCTGGCTTGGCCACCGTGTTTACAGCTTATTGTGGCTGTTAAGACTTCATTTAAAAACTATTGTTTATGTGTATGTACGTGTGTCTGTGTCTTTGCCCAAGGAGGTCAGAGCAGCATCGGCTCCCTGGAATTAGAATCCCAGGCATTTGTGAGCTGCATGATGTGGGTCCTGGGAATTGGACTTGGGTCCCCTGTAAGAACAATATGTGCTCTTAACCACTCAGCCATTTTTCCAGCCTCTTTTTTTTTTCTTTTTTTTTGAGTGCCTTTGGTTTCCCTAGGGGCTTCTTAAATTAGGCCTGAGAGTTACTTCAGCGGTAGCACTTTGTGGTCACACAGGAGCGCTGTTGCTGTGGTGAGTGGGTGAAGTCTCCTGAGAAGACCCTAGGTCTTAAGCCTGTGACCCTGCGCTGTGGTCTTTGACAAGTGCTCCTCATCTTGTTTTTCTTCTTTAGGAGAGGTACTAGGATAGAAGGGGCTGGGATTGGATGCTCCTCCTATAAGGTCCACTCTGATAGAGGAGACTGCTGAGGCAGCCACTGTCCCCTCCCTCTTGCTGGATGCATGAAGAAACCTTTTCTCAAATGGATCCTGGAAGTAGCTGTCGCGCGCGCACGTGTGTGTGTGTGTGTGTGTGTGTGTGTGTGCAGCAAGAAGCTTTACCTCTTAGGTCAGCCCATACCAAGCTTCTAGCAGTTTGTTCATTATTTGTTTCTTCTTTTCTTTCTTTCTTCTTTTTTTAATTTTTTTTTTTTTTTTTCATTTTCAGGGTTTCTCTATGTAACAGCCCTAGCTGTCCTAGACTCGTTTTGTAGCCCAGACTGGGCTTGAACTCATAGGGATCCTCCTGCCTCTGCCTCCAGAGTGGCGGGATTAAATGCGTGCGCCACCATGTCTGGCTTTGTTTCTCGATCCTGGCTTCCATGGCACACACTCACAGTAAGACATGTCTGTATTCACCTATTCGTGTACTTTTGGAAGTGTCTGTTCCCCAGTGAGCTCAGCTCTCGGATGGATCTACAAGGAGTTGTTGATCTTCAGTTTGCTTCTCTTATTCCTTGTAAGAGTGAAGTGGCCGGAGAGATGGCTCAGTGGTTAAGAGGACTTATTGCTCTTGCAGAGGACCTGGATCCAGTTCTTAGCACCCACAAGGCGGCTGTTCACAACTGGCTATAACTCCAGCTCCAGGGGATCTGATGCCCTCTTCTGGCCTTTGTGGGCACTGTACACACGTAATGCACTCAGCATACACACAGACCAAAAGCTCATACACATAAAATTAAAAATAATAAAAAAGAACAAAATAAGTGACAACTTTTAAGCTCTTCACAGCTCAGAGTGGAGCTTAAAAGTCTTTTTCTAGGATGTGATTTTATGTATTTTTGGTGTGTTTGTGTGTAGGATAATGGAGGTGAATGTGTGTCTTACTCAGGGTGACTATTGCTGTGATAAACACCATGACCAAAGCAACTTGGGGGAAAGAAAGGGTTTATTTGGCTTATGCTTCCACATCACTGTTCATCACTGAAGAAAGTCAGGACAGGACAGGAAGGAACTCACACAGGGCAGGAACCTGGAGGCAGGAGCTGATGCAGGGGCCATGGAGGAATGTCGCTTACTGGCTTGCTCCCCAAGGCTTGTTCAGCCTGCTTTATTATGGAGTCTAGGACCACCAGCCCAGGGATGGCCCCACCCAAAGTAGACTTGGCCCTCCCACATCAATCTCTAATACTCTAAACAGGGGGCAACTTAACTGGGAAGCTGAGCAGCTTGTCCAAGTTGTGTGGCTGCCCAGGAGCTGGGCTGGGCTTGGGTGGCTGTCAACCTCCTGTGATGCTGTCTGTCTCTCCGTCCGTCCTTCCATCCATCCATCCATCTATCCATCCATTCATCCATCCACTCATGTTTTCCTCTCCTTAATCTTTCAAAATTATATGTTGGGGGCTGTACATCAGGTGGTGGAGTGCTAGCCTAGTGTCCACAACCCCCTGGACTAGATGCCCAGCAACACACAGAGCTGGTGCCTGGAATTACAAAACTCAGGAGGTGGAGGTGGGAAAATGAGGAATTCAGGGCATCCTTTGGCTAGATAGCAGGTTTGAGATCAGTTTGGACTACTATTGAGACCCTATCTCTGTAGACCAGGCTGACCTCAAACTTTAAATTTTTTTTTTCTTTTTTCTTTTTTTCTTTTTGGTATTTTGCTGCATACCTTTAATCCCAGCACTTGGGGGGAGAACAGGTAGATTTTTGAGGTCAGCTTGTCTACTCATCCCGGGGGGGGGGCTCTGGGACTTTTTTTTGTTTCCCTCTGGTGGGGCCCCCCCCACACCACCACCTCCCCACCTTCCCAAGACAGGTGGGTACAGGACAATCCTACCCAGTTCCCAAGCTGAGGTCCCAATTTGCTGACAGTGTGAGGAGCTGGGAGATCAGAAATTACCTCGTCGGTTCTATTTTTACGAGTGTATTAAAGTCCCCATCTCAGCAACGTAAATTGCTCAGTTCTCAGGATCTTCTGGGCTCCAACGCGCTTGGGTAGCCCCACCACCCTGCCTCTGCCAACAGCGGCAGCACATGCTTGTTACACAGGCTCAAGCTGGCCCCATCCCACAGCAGCCACTGTCCTCAGTGGTCATCCCACCAGCCCCAGCATCCACAGTATGCTGGGATCTCCCCTGGCTGTAGCTTCACCAGTAGCCTCCTGGTCTCTCCACACGAACTCCACCCCTGGCACGTGGTGCCAAGCCTCAGCTGCTGTCTGTGACTCCTCCTCGGTGCCTTCAAAACCAGTAGCATGTTGGAGACCCTTAGATGTTATCAGGTAGGGCTGGCAACTTGAGATGCAGCCTTGGCCTCCTCTCTAGACCCCCTGGAGATTTCATTTCAAGGACGCTGCTCTCTCTTTGATCACAGATGCTTTCTCAGTCCAAGCTGATCAAAACTCACAGGTTTTTTTGTTTTTGTTTTTGTTTTTAGGTTTTTAGGTTTTTCGAGACAGGGTTTCTCTGTGTAGCCTTAGCTGTCCTGGACTCACTTTGTAGACCAGGCTGGCCTCGAACTCACAGCGATCCCGTCTGCCTCTGCCTCCCGAGTGCTGGGATTAAAGGCATGCGCCACCACAGCCTGGCAACTCACAGATTCTTAACTCAAAATATGCCGTGAATGGCCCCAGTAGAGTCTTTAAGGGACTCTGACTTCCCTCTGAAGTGTCCCAAGCCAGGTCTCCATTACTGTCACTGCTCTCAGCATTGTCTTCCAAGTTCCAACAGCTCCTTGATCTCTGAGCGCTCCATGGCTTTGCCAGCCCAAAGCTACAAAATCTTTCACTTTCTTCCCACCACAGAGTCCAAAGCTACTTGGTCGGGTCTGTCGCAGCAACATACCACTCTCTGGCAACAATTTCTGTCCTGGTCTGATTGCTGTTGATGTGATAAAGCACTGACTGACCAAAACCAACTTGTCCAGGTAGTAATTTAGGCTCGCAGATTACAGTCTGTCACTGGGGGAAATCAAGGCAGGAACCCGGAAGGAGGAAAGAAGAACGCTGCTTACCGGCTTGCTCTCCATCGCTTGTTCAGCCCTGCTCTAGGGATGGCACTGCCCACATTGGCCTGGGCCCTCCCACATCAAACACTAATCAAGAAAATGCCCTACAGATGCGCGCACAGGCCAATTCAGTAGAAGCAATTCCTCGGTAGAGGTGCCTGCTTCCCAAGTGATCCTGCTTTGTGTCAAAGTAACAAAAACAAAAAAACAAAACAAAAACAAAAAAAACTACCAGTGCCTCAGTGTTTGCTTGGCTGAAGCTGCAATAGTTGGGGAATCTACAGTCATCTTTTATCCCTTCCTGCCCACAGACATCTCAATTTATCCTCTCCCACAAAGGAAAATGATTGCAAGGTCCTGCCCTCTTTTTTCACAAAGAGAAAAGAAAAATAATATTGTTTTCCTGCTCAGGGCTTTGTCAGAAATGCCTAGAAGGCAAAATTAAATCTGAGATCAATCAAAGCCTTGAGCAAAGAGATGAGCCAGACCTCAGGGCTCAGGCGTCACAGGCCCCTGGCAGCCACTGGACGTCCAGGCCCCAGCAGGTGACCCAGCCCTTGTTATCCTCGCTGCCCCAGGATTTCACGTGTGCTTGCCTTGCTCTGAATCTGGTTTCAGGTGCACACTCCTGGCCCTCCCTTACCACCTATCCTCCAGAGTGACATCATGGCAGAGGACTAAGGGCCCCTGTACTGTGAGCCCGGCCTTTTTACATACTCTGGGGATGGTCTCCATGACCCTCAAAACAGCAGTCAGCAGCTAAGCATTCAGTCTTTCCCTGTCATAAGGATGGGTTAGGTTGACGGAGGAGTTTCTTTTTTGTCCTCTTAAATTGTAAGTAGCTGCAGCCCAAAGTGTCACAAATACAAAAATAACATCTCTCCCTGCAGCATCGAGCCGCTCCCGCTCCCGTCTGCTTCCAGACATGCTCTTTTGTTCTCTGGGTAGAAGTGCTGAGGGACAGGGAGTAGAGTTGAGGCTTAGGGACTCACTTAGGCTCACTCCCAGTGCCTTTGGTTCCCCCGTGATGGAGACAGAGTCCCTGCTGCCTCACCTAGGCAGGGAGCCATGGCAGGAGCAGTAAGGCAAGGTGTCTGGGGACCAAGGAGGAGGCTGATGGTAGACAACACATCAAAGGACAGCACTGAACGGGTGATAAGTCCAGTTTCCTTTCTCAAAACCCCTAACCATGATGCCCCCTCTGTCGTCCTGCCTGCCAGACTTCCCTAAGACAGCCAAACAGGACAGCTGCCCTCACGTTAGGAGTGGGGCTTTGGCCAAGCACACAGAGGTTCAGTTCTGGCCTCTGAGCAGAGGATATGCCTCGATCTGGTGTCAAGTCCCCAGGGCCTCGGTGTCCTTTCTCTGGAAGTAAGGTGACAGAGACCACTGCAGAGCCAAGGTACCGTTGTTCCCTGGCTTCTGTTCAAATCTTCTTCCATCCATGGTGGTGGTGCATGCCTTTAATCTCAGCACTTGGGAGGCAGAGGCAGATGGGTCTCTGTGAGTTCAAGGCCAGCCTGGCCTACATAATGACACCCTGTCTCAGATATTTTTTTTCTCTCTCTATGACCTCTCCTGTCTCTCTATAGGAAAAATTGACTCTTGGACAATATCTCCTAAGAAAGCGCTCTCTCATTCAGTCAATCTACTCACACAATTTTTCTGAGCACCTACACTATGCCGAGACCCTTTGCCAACTACTGAGCATTAATATCAAATAGGCCAGTCCTATCTATCTAAGGGGGTCCCAAGGCAGCAGAAAAGACAAATACGAGGCAAGACCGGCCGCTCAGAAATGTAGAGGAAGATTAGTGAGGATAAGTCAGGTCCTCTTTGGAGCCATGGTCTCAGTCAAGTTACCTGCCCTCCCAAGGCCTTCAGAGGACTCCCTGCATGAAAAGTGGGGGGCTACAAGCTGTCAGTATCTAAGACTTCCATGCCCTGTTCCATAAAATCTTGCCATCAAGAAAATATGAAGGATGTGGAACTGGACAGATGACTGTGCTTACCTTACACTCATGAGGACCTGAGTCTGATCACCAGAATCTACACACTGTTTAAAAAGCTGGAAGAAGACATAATGGCACACACTTAAAATCTCATTGCTGGAGAGGCTGAGACAGGTGGATCCCTGGGACTGGCTAGCAAGTGAGCCTAGCCTACTTTGCAAGTTCCAGGCCAGTGAAGAATCTGCATCAGACAAGATAAATAGTGTCTCCGGTCTTCCTCTGGCTTGCATATGCATGTCCACACACATGCACACATGTGCATGCACACACCCACACATCCACACCAAAAATATTGAATAAATAAGAAGGTTATTAAAAATAACCTCCAGGAAAGCTTTATTCTCTAACCAAACTCTCTCTCCTCTCATCTCACACACACACACACACACACACACACACACACACACACATTCATACCCCTCAGCACTCACTATAAGAGGACCTTGCACATCACTCAAAACCAGGCAACCTGCCATCTACCCCGACACCCTCTCTTTGGTCATGGCTGAGAGGTCCTGCAGGGGTCTCCTGGATGCACCTGGAATGAATTCAAGTCTCATCCTAGCGTGGCAAGCAGCTGCCGGAGTTAATAAGGAAGCTATGGCAGCTTCAGGAGGTAGTTCGGGATTCTGAGCTATTTATAGACACTTCAATATGCACAACCGTTGCTTTACACTTTCCATTAACCCCGCCGAGGTTTGAACTGGCAGATTAATTTCGCAGTTCTCTGAGGAATGCTGGCCTTTATTAACCCCATTAGGACATTTTCTTTAGGGGTTCAATTCTCTGTGTATGGGGAAAAAAACTCTCAACGTCTTCATAGACCTGTCCAATTTACCTTGTGCTTCTTAAGTTATAAAAATAATAATAATTTTAAACTCCAAACCATAAAAATTCCTAACAATTTCTATAGCAAACAAAACTCATGGCTGTGGCATCCAATTAAAAAAAATCCATGATCCATGCATAAACATGGTGCCATATGCACTTGCAAAAATGGTAACACGTATGGCTTTAAGTATTTGCATAAACTAAAAAAAATTATACATATGACTTGAGTTCATGTCCCTTCTCTGCCACCAATGAGTCTCTTTGGGCTGAGTTTGCCTTTGACATAAGAAGAGAGGAGAACTCAGTTGGAGAATATACCCAAATATTTGAGCATAAGAATTCTCCAAGTGACAGTACCGAGGGGCGGGGCGTGAGGCCTGGTTGGTGAACTGTATGCATCTTGAAGTCTTCAGTCCAATCCTCTGTGCTGTAGAACCCAGAAGTGGTGGTACATACCCATAATTCTAGCATTCAGGAGGTAAGAGCAGGAACATTGGAAATTCAAGGTTATCGTCAACTGTTGCAAGTTCAAGACCAGCCTCGGCTACATGAGACTCTGCATCAAAGTTTTTAAAAACAATATTGTAGACTGGTTCCGTTATATAAAGTAACAAATGCCCCAGGAGGCCCATTCTGAGCTCCACCCAGCGTTCCCTCTTCTCCCATGTTGGGTCCTTCAGGACACTCCACGGGACTCTGAGGGACCTCTGGAGCATAGGTTGAAGCTTCTTGAAGTGAGTAAGTTCTAAATCTTCCATGGGCCTCAAGCTTTGTTCTTCTCGTTGCCGAGTTCTTGCTTGGCAACCCGACCACCACCTTAGGGTCCCCTGCTGTCCTAAGTGGTTCTAAACCTGTAAGAGAGAAACCTTCATAACAACTCATAGACGGTCACCTCCCTCGGAGAAACCACATGTGACATGGTTCTGTCACCCCGGAGCACAAAGGCATTCATTAGGAGGCAAGAAACAGAGGTGAGCCTGATTCTCAGGAGCAACAGTAGAATAAGGGGATTGAAAACATACCTCAAGATTTCTCCCCCCTTACCTCTGGGAAGATACAGGAAAGTGGCAAGCCACATCTCCAAGCATGTGGCAGAGGGGTCCTCAGAGACAAGGTCCACCTACCACAGCACATCACCAGAGAATGTGGAGACAGAGTGAATCCTCTCACCATCCTCCAGGGGATGGCCAACCCTGAGCACAAGTAGCCCCAAAAGCAACGAACAATTTAAGTACCATCCCAAGGCCCTGGACTTCAAGGCCACTGTACCTGAATGAGGAAATGCTTCCCCACTCAACTTCCATGCCAAGGGCATGGAGCACAAACTGCAGCTCCAAAGCCTCTGAAAGTTACAAGATCCAACTAGAGACATTTGAAGAGATGAGTGACGGAGTGAAATGTACCTTTATTTAAAAAAAAAAAACAAAAAACAAAAACTGGCTGTTTATGGGCAGTCTGACCAAACACTGAGAACCCCACAGCCAAATCAAGTTAACATTGACCATCACAACTGTGCTGCCTGTTTCTGAGATCTACAGACCAGGGGAGGGGTGAGATTTAGACAGATTAGACACGGCCAGGGAAAGATAAAACTCAGTGGACAGAGAATGTTCCGCAGGCCCCAGGAACCCCAGGCAACTATGAGCTGTGAGATTGGTTTTTCCAATCCTGGCCACCATCATCAGTAGGCTACGGTGTGAACAGAACGCTTCAGCAGCCACTGGAGAGACCAAGACAAGCTGTGGAGACAAGCAGATGGCACAACTCCTGTCCCCTTGATGGGAAAAAAGTATGGAACCCAGGGAGTCTGACCACCAAGAGGGGTAATAGAGAAGCCCCCAGACGGCAATGGGGCACTGTTCAGGGGGTGGTGTTGGCTCTGTGGCTGCCTCATGGTACTGCACATGGCATGCTCGGTCCCTCTAGGTCTGAGACTCATCTTCCCTCTTACTCCTGAGTCGGCTTCCCGCAGTCTGCGTCTCAGAGGCCTGTAGACAACGTCTGGTTTTCTCATTCCTGAAGGGAGGGTGAAAGAGCACAGACTTGATTGCCATGATAACTTAACTAGGGTGGTGTTGAGCGCAGAGAAGGCATGCAGTAACTGTTGACTGCTATACTCCAGTACCGCTAAGAGTGGCCCTGACATCACTACCCACTTCGAAATCTAACGCTCATGATCTGGACTTTAGTGGCTGCTTATTAACGGAGCGCCTTGGCCAGGTCACTCAACATGCCTGTGTCACAGTTCGGTTCCTGTGAAATGGGGCAGCAGGTCTGTTGTGAGAACTCAAGGAGACAGAGCAGAGAAAACAGAACACTCCGAACACTTTAGCCAAGCGCGTTATGGCAGGGTGGCTCTGCCACAACACAGTGCTATGTAGCACTCCTGCGGCTGCTTCATCTGAGACATTCTATCCATCTGTTGAGCGTCCTATCATGTTTGGGGACCTGTTTGCAGCCTTTTTTTTTTGTTGTTTTTTTTTTTTTAATCAGGAATTTCCCTGATATCCACACCAGCTCAAGCCATCCTCTTTCCTGAGGCCTCCCCTGCCCCTGTCTTACTGGACAACATGAGAGGACATCCTGAAGATGCCGAGGTCCACAGGCCCAGGGCCTGCTCTGTGGCACGGCCTGCAGCCACAGGTGTCCAGCCCAGTCCTCAATGGCCCAGCAGGAAGAGAGTTCTCATGCCAGCTTGCCATCCTTTGCTGTAACAACAACAAAATGCTAAACGGTACCTCCCTCTGCCCATGAGGGAGGAAGGTCACGCTAGACCTGTATGTTAGAAAACACCCCCAGCAGTCCAGTCCTAGGGTAGACCTTGTGACTTTTCCTGTCACTTGAGTAACAAGCAGAGTGTCTCTGAGCAGGTACCATCCCTGCACTGGTGTCCTCAGGGCCCGGCCCCAGCAGCAGCTTCCTGTCCCTTACCCAAGTGGCTGAAATCTCTTTTAGGCCACTAATTCAAAGTGCTGGTAACACACAGACCCTGGGAGTTTCACTGTCTCAGCTACATCTGCTGAATAATGGAGAAAATGAGGCAGAAAGAGCTGGAGGCACTATCCCCCCTCCCCCTTCCCCACCCCTACCCACACCCATCCCCCCTAAAAAATAGGAGAGGGACTGGGAAATAACCAGCAAAGTGCTTGCCACAAAACCTCGAGAGCCTGAGCTCTCATCATCGTGAGCTGTGTGACGGGCAGGCAAGGTCAAACACCCCTGTAAACCTAGCTCTAGGGAGGCAGAGGTAGGTGGATCCTGGAGTCTTGCTGGTCAGACAGTCTAACCAATGAGTAAGCTCAGGGTTAGGGTTAGGGTGAGAAACACTGTCTCAAAAGATGCTGTGGAGAGCAACCATAGAAGACACCTGAGGCTGATGTCTGGCCTCCTCTGGCTTGCATACCCACATGTGTATGTACGCACACACACACACACACACACACACACACACAAATACACTCAGACAAGGTGCTGCAGATGTAACTTCACTGACAGAGTCCTGTTTGCATGTTGTGGTCACACCACTTTCTGGTCCAGAAATGGCTTAATTTGGCCTGATGGTGAGATCTAACTCTAGCCAGATACTGGACTCATATGATACTGCGAATGGCAGATACTGGCAACCAGAGGCCTGGGGTTCAGTCCCCAACACTGAGCAGGAGAAAATAGAGGTTTTGGTGGATCCTTAATGTGATAAACACATTTCTCAATGTGGAAGCTGTTGTCACCATTTTTTTTTTTTTTTTTTTTTTTTTTTTTTTGAGACAGAGCCACTGTGGTGGCTAACCTCCAATTCACAGAGCTCCGTTTGACTCTGCCCGCCCCCACCCCCGTGTACCATCTGATACTAGCCAGAGAAGCAACTAGGGTGTTGGCACAAGGGGACGTTTGGAGGTGCTGAGAGGGGGGAATGGAAGAAAGGCCCTTAGAGCGTGTCCTGCGGCTTCTGCAAAGCACGATGAGATGACTCCAGCTCCGTGACTGCCGACTGCCAGGGCTATCTACTCTCCGGGGAAACTGGCAGCCTACCCCACACACAGCTCATCTTCATGGCCTGGGTATAAGTAAACAAAGGTGGAATACACAAGAAGTTAGTGTAATTCAGTACCCAACACTCCAACTCTATAAACAGTTGTCCGTCACCTGCTCTGGGTGCTGCGGAGTGCTCAGAAGAACCCGGAAGCTCCTTGCTCACACCTGCCAGTCCTTCACCTGCTGGCCCTGCCTCACTCCTTGGGCCTGAGCCCCCTTCACTTCTCCAATCTGGACCTACTGTGTCTACCACCTCCTGGATCCTCAATACCACCCAGTTGATCCAGAAAACTCCTACTTGTCCCTCAAGTGCCCAGATCCCAGGCAGTTTGATGAAGGGAGCGGGGAGAGCACATCTGAGATGGTTGTTTGGTAGTCACCCAGGCTGCTCCCTGCTAGACTGTGATGTCCCCACCCCCACAGCTATGTCACAATATCAGCGTTGATTGGGAAGTCTAATAAGAAAAAAAAGAAAAAGGGGAGGATGAAAAGGGGAGGGGCAGGCTTCCTCTCCCTTGACTAAAGTGAGCCATTTCTGCTCCGCCCAAGCTCCCAAGCAATAGCTCCTGCATCCCACATCCTCCTGAGTCTAGACCTATCGGTTAAGTCAAGGACTGTGAATAATACAAGATACCTACCCACCAAATCAACTTTCTAAAATACTAACTCAGAATAGAGCCCAAGTCACATGCCCAAATCATTTCATAAACTCAGTTCCTCTTTCCTCCAACACTCCGTACTTTCCTTTGGTGGAGTAAGCTAGGAATCCAACCCAGACTCCAGGCCCAGGCCTGGTGGCCTTGGGTGGGTCATTGACATCTGTTCCTGTCCCACCTCACACACAGCATCGTCTATTCCTTTTCCGGACCACCCTCTGCTGCAGCACACCCTGCGGTGCCCTACAGTTCCAGGGGTGCACAACTCCACCCTGATACTCCCTTCCCTGGTGCCAAGGCTACTTCTTTCTGACAGCTGAAGTCCCAAGCACCTAACCAAGGAGGGCACAGAACAGACCACACCAGGAGTCCTTTGAGACATCACAAACCAAGTCTCCAGCCAGGCCTCTGAGGATGCCAACTAAGCACCATTCTATGGTTCGTATTTTCCCTCCTTCCCAGCCTGCATCCCATGAGGAACCCCAGAACAGGAAGGGAAGAAAGTCACTCAGCACTTTCCGGGGCTTCTTCGGTTTTTTGAGATTTTTCGTTTTTGTTTTTAATTTTGGGGGGCTGGGGGGTGTTTTGTTTGGTTTGGTTTGGTTTTTTGCCTTGTGTGCCGTTTTTAAATTTGCAAAGTTGCTATGGCGCTGTTCAACTTCTGAGACCACCCCTGAGGCTCTGCCATCTCCCCTGACGGCACTTATGGCACTCGCCTGCTTATTGCAAGCAGAGGACTGCAACCTCAGGCCGTTAACGGGAACACAAGTTAATGAGTGGACAACAGCAAGAGCAGTTCTCACAGGCAACAAAGGAAGAATCCTGAGGCTTAAACACCTCAGTAAAACATCTGCAAACAGGACCAGGAAGCTGCTGGGAGCCTGTGGCTTCTGTTTAACATACACAATTAGCATTTGAAGACATCGCTCACTCGCTAGAGATGAATGGCCCCCGTGTGGTGGACCTTTCATCCATTTTTCGACTGAAACACCACCTCAAAGGCTCAGTGTCTTTGTCACAGCTCATGCTCCAACAACGCACCATCTCCAAGGACAGGAACTGCAGTGAGCCCCTCTCTTCAAAGGCATTCCGGAAGAAACTGCAGCTTTTCTCACCAAGGAAAATGTGATCTTTTTTTCTCAGCTTTACTAACTGTGAAGAAAAAAAAAAGTTTGAGTGATCAGAAATAACAAAAGTGTTTATGGCTTTCTCTCTCTTCCTGTCTCTCTCTCTGTCTCTCTCTCTCTCTCTCTCTCTCTCTCTCTCTCTCTCTCTCTCTCTCTCTCTCTCTCTCTCTCTCGCTTTCATTCTTTCTTGTCTCCCTCCAAAATGGTAAAATGGTTCCTGAGCTGGCAAGGGCAGTACAAACAGCATTCACTCTTAAAAGATTCATAGAAAAAGTGCATGCCGCTCTCTATGTCCCCACTGTTCTGCAGCTCAGGCCCCACCTCAGTACCGCTCTTGTCAGCAGGAAAACCAGGTCACTCATTGGAACACGGCAAAGCCACTCAGCCAGGCTCCCTGGAAAGAGGAAAGAAACAGCTGTTGCTGGCATCTCTTCTTCCATCATAGAGGGAGGGGGGCATGCAACAAAATGGCCTTTTCCTCCAATGAAAAATAATTCCTCCAGCCCAGAAAGGGTTATAAACCAGAGCCACTTCACAGTTCTTTAAGATACATGAGACCTGGGGACGAACCTCAATTTTGTCACCTGCAAAGCGAGGCTCCTGTACCTGACCCCACATCAAAGGCGTGTTGTAAGAAATATTTGAACAATATCTTTAAAATGTCTGTGGTTTCTCAGAGGGTGAAAAAAAGAATAGAGTGTGAGATGAGACTATAAAATGAGGCATGTGGGCTGAAGACATGGCTCAGCGGTTAGGAACACTTGTTCTTGCAGGGGACCCGGGCTTGAGTCCCGACACCCACATGGCTGCTCACAGCTCTCCATAATTCCAGTTCCAGGAGATTTAGCCCCTTCCCGGGGCTCCAGGAATGGACATGGCACACATACTTGGATGTAGGCAAAATATCCATACACATAAAATAAATATTTTTAAAATGCTTAATAAATGTGTCAGGCTACAGAGATGCCTTGGTGGCTAAACCGCTTTCCACACAAACATGAGTGTTGGAGTTTGGGGTCCCCCCAAAACCCACATACATGTGGGGTGGGTGTGGTTGTCTGTTTGGAATTCCACCCTCAGAAGGCAAACACTGGGGGTCCCTTGAGCAAGCGGGCTAGTGAGACTAGGCATATCAGTGAGCTCTGGGTTTGACTGAGAGACTCTACCTCAGTGACTAAGGAGGAAGAAAGGCCAAGGATGAGCCTTGTCATCAACTTTGTGCCTCCACAAGTGCATGCCTGTGCACGCATGTGCGCACACACACACACACACACACACATACACACACACACACTGACTAACATGCATACACACATGGAAACAGAAAATAAAAATAATTATTAATGTATCAGTTACTTTAATAAAATACCCATAAATAAATAAGACAAAGCTATTAGGAAATGAATAGAAACTGATGTAGCTGCCAACACACCAGGACCTCCAAGAAGGTAGTTGGGATCCTGAGGAGCTGGGTTCCTGAAGGTGATCTCCCCAGAGCAGAGAGAAGGGGCCATCTTACCTCACCACACGGGCAGTACCCCACCCCACACTACCTCCCCACAGTTCCAGCAATGACTACCCCATCCTTACTCCTCCACAAACCAGTCCCTCATCATCTCTAATCCACCAACACCCCACTGCCATCCCATCACAGACAGCAGCCACCCACCACCTCCATCACCTGTTACACTCTGACTTGAGGCTCGTGTGTTGAGTGTCTGTCTGCTCCTTATCTGGCTGTGCTGTTTAGGGAGGCTCTGGCAACTTGAGCTGAGGGACCAGCCTCCTCCACACACCCCTACCATCATGAAGCGCTGCCTCCCCAGGAGCTGAGCATCACAGAGTCAAACCTCCACAGACTGAAGCTTCAGAGACTGGGCGTGAAGCAATACCAACCCTGGAGCTGTCACACCTGCACCAACATCTCATCCCCCAGTACACTCCACCCCACCAATGGTACCTGCGCTGCCTCACCTTCAGCCTACTGTCACCACCTCCATCCTCACCATAACTCTACCATTCCAACCCCACCGCTACCCACCACCGCTCTTCCGCCCACTCAACCCTCACTCCGTTCCCCATTGTGTTGAGGAAGCTGCACCCAGAGACATGAGATGGCTGCCCTACGCTGTCGAGCAGCCTTTTAAATTTATCATCGGAGAACCCTCAATGAGTGGGCTACGACAACAGTGGCAACAGCCACAACATAACGTGGAGTGGCTGCAGTCCACCAGGGCCTGTGCTAAGTGCTTTGCACTGACTCCTAACTGCTGTCATTTTATAGGTTGGACATTGAAACACAGAGACTCCCCAAGTAGCAGACTTAAAGCTTGCAGCCAGTCAGTACTTGTCGGAAGGAGACTTAACATGTACCAGGCAGCTCCAGGGCCTGTGCCCTTAAATCATTTGTCATGTGTCATCTCACAAAGTCAGTCTTGGACACCTTAGGGAAGGACATCTATTAGGTTCACTGGATTTAGGACGCCAGCACCATCAGGCGACACAGGGTACACTAGCAGCTCACACCCTTAGCACCTGCTTCCCACAGCCAGGCCCCATACTGACTGTGTACACTTTGTGTGGTCTGTTTTCTGCACCCATGCTGTCATCTTGTGATGTTGGTAATGTCAGGAACAAAATTATTCCTGTTTTTTTTAAGATTGTATTTATTATAATTTATTATATGTATGGGTGCCCTAACTGCATGAATCCGCATGCCAGAAGAGGGCATCAGATTGCATTACAGATGGTTGTGAGCCACCATGTGGTTTCTGGAATTGAACTTAGGACCTCTGGAAGAACAGACGGTGCTCTTAACCACTGAGCCATCTCTTCAGCCCCTATTCCTATTTTATATGTGAGAAAACTGAAGTTCAGAGAAGACAGTAAGCTACCACACAGTAGGCACATCTCAGAGGACTCACAAGGCCCAGCATGCACCAAGCATTCTAAAAGGTCCCAGCATTGAGGGTGGAGTCTGGGAATGCCAGCTTTCAATAGCTGAGTTAGAGAGAGAGAGAGAGAGAGAGAGAGAGAGAGAGAGAGAGAGAGAGAGAGAGAGAGATCATAATTGGTACAGGGTGAGAGAAGGGCACCAAAAGACCTTAAGGGTCAGAGAAGCATGGGCACTGAAGGAATGCTTCAGAGCCGTTCTGCACAGCCGCCTCACACACAGACACACCCAGCTGCTTTCCTCCAGCCTGACCTACTTCGGGCCAAGCAGGCTTTGCAGAGCTGTCCCTTGAACAAATGATGCTGACTTGTAGCAGTGGCTGCTGCTCTTTGCACTTAGATGCCTTGAGACCTCTCTCCTCTGCGTCCTGCAGTAAAGACAGTGACCTAAGTGCTGACAGGGACAAGGGGCAAGGCAATGTGTGAAACTGTTCCCATTAAAATCAGCCCTAGGGGCAAGCAGTAAAACCAAGCAGAAACAGATCTGGCGGTCCTCCAGGTGTTTAGTGAATCGCAGGCACACCTGTCCACTCTAAAATGTCCAAGAACCTAACCGGTCTTCAACATTCACCGGACCCACCCACCACCACCCCTCTGGCTAGCTTCTTTCTCCTCGTGTCTCTCTCTGGTCTCTGTAGTCGTTCGTCCTTGGTGCTGTCGTCTGTCTGCTGTCACTCTGTGTCTGTCTTCTTCTGCCTCTTCTTCCTCGCATCTCCCGCTCTCTCTCTCTCTCTGATCTCCTCTCTACTCCTCTTCCTCTCTTCTCTCCTCCCTTTTCCGCAACACACGACACAACACCCACACACACAAACATAACACGACCACAGCTACTATCTACATTAACCGGAAAGACCCTAGGGAATTTGAATTTATCAGAGAAGACTCAACGCGCCAGCGCGCTAGTGTCTTGATTGGTCATTTCATAGGCAAAACTTATAGCGAAGTGTCTTCTCTTTTTCAATTGGACTGGTAGCGGAACGGGTGGGGGGATAGTGGCGGGGATGAGGGAGGATGAGGGAGGAAAAAGCGGGAAGGTAAGGGATAAAAAACGAGGGAAAGAAGGGAGGGAGAAGGGCCTTGGAAGAAGGTCAGGCCCAACCATGCTGTGAACACCTAACCCTCGTTGTTTCTACCGAGCCGTGGGGAATTCATTCTTTGCATCTACTCCTCCTGGAATTCACAAGGACAGGATTTCTTGGATCCTGGTGGGAAGACACACGCAGCTGAGCTCATTCACATCATACCCATTGTTTCTAGGACTATGCCATTAACAAACTAGCAATGAAGGAATGATTCAACTTCTAAAATTTAGAACAGCAAAATTTTATATTAGAAATTTTAAGAAAAATTTCAATATAAATTATTTACAAAGAAATTATATAATAATAAATCAATGAGGTACTAAATAAATGCTGAGAGATGGCCAAGAATATCCTGTGTGCTTCTGACGTGGAAATTGTGAACCACTGGGGGCCTACCTGGGACGGGCCGGCACAGGAGAAAATTCAGTAGCAGCTGCAGGAGCAGCATGCTGACAAGAGGAGCAGGATTGTTCCCAGCAGTAGACTATTCAGGCCGTCCGGTGGTGGAGCAGGAGTGCGACAGTGGATTGAAGATTGAAACTTTCTATGACAAGGCCTGATGAGCTGCATTCAATCCCTGGGATCCACGTAAAGGTGGAAGGGGAAAACCAACTCCACATGGTGTCCTATGACATCCAGATGGGAGCACCGCTCCACTTAAGAAGTGCCTCACGCCATATCGTGAGGATGCTGCGCACACACCACCACTACATCTGCCATCGAGGTGGCTAGCAGGGAAGTTGCATTCTGGTCGAAGCACATATCCGGGGTGATGGAAGAATGTCCCATGGGGTACTGGGTTTCACACAGCCAGCCACAGTGGCTGCGCCGGGCTCGGGGCACCACTCTAGGCCAACCTTGTCCGTTCAGCTGTGGACATTCTCACACAACGACATAATGCTTAGAAAGATACGCAAGACCACTATGCCGCCCATTCTGAGGCTGCTTATCTTTGACTGTTGGCCACAGAAGCCAGCTCTTACTATGCCCACACCTCACACAATTTGAGACGTTGCTACAGTATAGTGCCTATCCTGTTTATCCTGTTTGCTTCATATCTTTTAATACAGTATCCGCCTTCAAGTCTAGTTCTCTCTTTCACCTCGCTCCTCATCCCAAAAAGGCAAATCCAGGGTGTGCATACGCTGTTATCTCTAGAACCTAGAACATAAGTAGTGCATCACAGAGCAATTTAGTTTGGTTCATTTGGGGATAGGTGTG